>NC_051444.1:31359410-31385410 GCF_001649575.2 Kryptolebias marmoratus
TGGATTTCACCACGAAATGTTCCAAAACCACACATATACATGTGACTTTCACATGTTATTCACATCATTCACACATGTAAAAAGTTCTGTGAACCACATGTGACTTTTGCATGTGACCACATGTGATCACATGTGAAAGTCACATGTGAATTTCGTGGGATTTTTTTGTAAGGGTTTAAATTTCTTGCATTATAAGAATCAGAAAGTTTAGTTTGTCTTATGTAATTTATTTTCTAATACTTCAAGCATATATGAACTCATCTAAGTACATTCAATAAAATATTGCATAAAAACAATTTCAGTTTCATTTTTAAAACTGCCTTTACAAACAGTACTGACTCGGAGAAGCTCTGAACATTGTTACTCAATTTCAAAACTAGATGAATTAGAGTAACACATATTACATATAATATGTATTGAACTTGTGATCTGACAAACTCAAAAAATTGAACTGATTCTACATTTCAACAAAAGTGTCATTGTAACAAAGCTGCTTCACAAACAAAAAATTGCTACAGCTTAAAGATTTTTATTTTTATTAACAGGTCGATCAAAGCAAGCCAAAGCCAGTTTGCATAGAGGAAATGCATTTCACATTTTCAAATCTAATTTACCATACATCTGCAACATACGAATAACTCAAGACAGTTTTACTTTTTATTAAAATCCAGGTCAGTTCTGGATCCACATGTTAGGATAGAGCTAGACTACACAGAGAGAACTAACAAACATGCATGAATTCAACAGTTTGAATTTTGTGCTAAGATTAAAACTGAATTGTGAGGTACCATTGCAAGCAACTAAGAAAAAAAGTTCTCCTACAGGGATGCTTCATTGAAAAGTTATCTGAAAATCTCTAATCAGACACTGGTAACATTACCATTTGCAATATGTGCAGATATCTTGAAATGTGGTGTTTGGCTTCCCTTAAGCAGTCATCATCTTCATCACTTCCGTCATCTGTTTCTGGCCAAGTGATATGCTGAAGTACCACTTAAGTTTAGAAGAAAAAACTAATTGCGTTGTGTTTAACAAAAGTTTTCAAAGAAAATGTGTTATATAAAAGGCATTTCATTAAAACAATAACAGATGCAACACCATAATTCCAGTTATTTAAATATACCTCTGGACACAGGTTCGCTTCCTCCCTTGGAAAAAGCAGCGGTAAATAAAAAACTACATCTAAAGGTTTCATCTTTTTCACCGGTACCAGTGTTGTTGGAGAAAATTGTTGGTTTCTTCTTCCCCTGTTGTAATGTCCAGGAAAAGATCTGTTGTACAGAAATTTGAAGATAAACAAATTACACTGTTTATTTCATTTTCAACATCACTTTGAAGACAACCTATGACACATTAGATAGTAGATTCTAAGAACCACAGAGTAATTTAGACATACATTGCATAATAAAAAATAATTAAATGCAAGGATTATTCATATGACCCAGTTCAAGAATTCTTTTTTTTTTTTTTCATTTTAACCCTCTACGGTACGCATGATGAAATCAGTTGGAAAAAAATTGTTTGGGATGTTTTTTTAACATAAAATAGACTAGGTAAACATAATCAAGAGACATTTTTAAAAAATATTAATTTTTTTGTTATTTTTTGTTGTTGTTGCCTTATGGCAACACTGTACGATAGTGGAAATTAATGATGGAAATTTATGAAAACAAGAGCTTGTTTATTATTGTAAAAACCTTTATTTAGGAACTCAGGTTATAATCTAAACAGTCCCCAGTAGCGTTAACAATTAACAATGCAACTCATTTGAAAGTTTAAAAAAATGTAAAAGATATTTTATGACATTTCATTGGAATTTTTCATTTGAATCATTGTTGTCATTTGATTTGACTGTCTTGATGCTGCCGTTTTTGCCTTACTGCTTCCTGTGGAGGAGGTGGACCTAGAAAAGAAACAAATATCCTTAATATGTTATGAACCTGCCAATTTAATGCAACACATAAATAATAGTTGCACTTTCACCCACAGTGAACTGTAACTGCACTTTCATCCTCACTGTCCCCCCTATCTTCACTGTCCCCCCTGTTCTCACTGTTCCTCCTGTCCTTGCTGTCTCCACTGTCTTCATTCTCTGGCTCATAGTCTTCATCATTCTCGCTGTCTCCATCATCCTCCCTCTCTCCTTGCTGGGTCGCAAGCTGCTCGTTTTCTTAATCACTAAATCCTAATTCATCCTCACTACCATCTACAGGAAGTGCTAGTTTAGTTTTCTTCCGTAAGTCACTATAAAACATTGTTGCATTCATTTTGTAAATGGAAGAAAAGAGTGTCAAATGTAGTCATATACAATTTGAAAAGGACTCACAAAATGCATTATTATAGCAGACTCTAGCAATACAATGGTAATCTTAATGGTACAGTGTTGCCATATGGCAACATCCACATTTTAACAGTTTAACATTATTAAATTATCAAATACAACACAATAAACCACAGAATAGTGAACTTACCTCACTTATTGTTGAGTGTGTATTTTCCCCCCATCAAAAAATGTTATAAAAATACTTTTTTTTGATGATTTCTGAAGAGTCAAATAGTGAGGCTCCTCCGTGTGAAGACATCTGCAGAAAAGGGCATCAAAATTCCCTCCAGAAAGTCATGTGACAAATTTAAACACTGCTATTGGTTCCCTTAGGATCCTATCTCTCTTTCAGTGCACTACATCTTAAAAGTGGAGAAACTGTGTGTGTGTGAAAGGAATTCAATGTGTTTGTTGCCAAATGGCAACAGTGTACCGTAGAGGGTTAATAGTAAGCCGATTTTGATAGAGAGAAAGACCCAAGGCCCCAAAATTTTATATCTTTCTGAGAGATTTACATTGTGATGATTAGTTGGAACAACAAAAGGTAATAAGTATTCAATGCCATATAAAGACAAGTGGAATTTTGGAAAACAAATAAAGGTCTTTATAATAAATGCTTCAAAACTGAATTTACAATAAATAAAGTTGTCATTTACCTGCTCATTTCCATTTTGACAGAGGGTTCAGTTTGAGGTACCCTACAAAGGTTTGATAACAGAATTTATTAGCAGCCTGCTATGATCAACACATTTTCAACTTCAGGAGACGATTGAGGGATGAACAGACACTGATGTCTTGTTCTTTAAGTTCTAACGGGTCGGCAGTGTTCCTCTCCTGATCCTTTTTGTCTGAAATCATACAGCAGCAAACTGTGCAACGATGGACACTTTTAAAAATTGCTTGTATTCATTGTCACTGACACTGTTCAGCCTGGGATGTGCGTCTTCCCTCACGTCTGTATCTTTGCTAGAGTTTTTGCTCCTAAGGATGGTGGAGTATCGGTAGAGGACGTTTTAAAAAGACACAGGTTGATAGCGGCTCACCACGACTGCGTATGTCCGTCTCTAGGCAACCGTCCGTAGCGATCTGAGGTCCTTAGTAGCTCCCGCCCATAGACATGACTATGCTCCCGCCACAATTTAGCTGACCTTAACATGTCCTTTGTTTTATTTTCGTACACTAAATGTTTATATGTGTGTGATAGGCGTTCCTATTGGACATACAGAAATACGGAACAAATCGCTTCCCAGTTTAATACGGGACGCAATATTTAACTGTCAAATATGGGGCGATTCCGTATTTTACGAAAAGGATGGCAATCCTACTGTGCTCTTCTCCCATTAAAATTGTGGAAACTATATCAAACACAAGTAAATCTACAGTTTGGTGGGTAAATGGTATTTTGCATGATGTTATAATGACCATAAATTTATTAATTCATTCATAAATGAAGTCACATGAAAAAATACAGTAGATGAACAGAATTGGGTTGTGGTTATAATTAATGTCAGAAGAGTTCAAGGCCCCTCCTTGAAGCATACAGGGCAGCCATATTAGCTTACTACATTAGCAGTAGCATCTCCCGGAAAATTACGACTTTACTAAGACTGCCCGTCTCACCTAAGACAATATACAAACAGCCCAGAAAGTCGCCACCCATCAGTTCTCTTTAAAGATTCTAGACTTGGCGCAAGTGGTATTCCTTTTTTAAATAAAACACGGGAAAATTGGGTATGGGACAGCTGAGAGAGGGGAGGAGGGGGTTCTTGGAGGTAGCCAGAAGTAATATCCCAGCCCCGCATGGTGTAAGATTAACAATGGCCCAAACCGGTGTTTTAAATCAAGCTTTAAGATAATGTATCAAACCTCATGCGCAAAATAAAATATACAACAGAAATATGAAAGCATTAAACTCACCGGTGGGTTTGCGTTCACCTCCATGGTAGCCGCCCTTCTGCTGGTATTTCTTCAATATGACGCTTGCGTCATGTGACTAGCTGGGTTTTGGAATCTGACATCGATTGCTAGGTGCTGGTTAAGGTGCTTTTTAATAAAGAGCAAAGGTGCTCTCAAAGTGCTATACAAGTTATCGCAGTAAAATAGTCCCAGTAATAAGGTCCTCTTCATTAAATTTCCTGCCCCTTCTCTTAAGAGCACAGTACCTCAGTCCTCTGCTATCCTGGATAAACAGTCTGCAACCACACTAGACTTTCCTGCTTGTACTAGACCATGAAATCAAAGGGCTGCAGAGACAGGTTCCATCCTGCGATGCAGGCATTGGCATCCCTTGTGCTTCTTAACCACGGGAGGGCATGATGGTCAGTCTCCAGAATAAAGTGACGTGCCAGAAGATAATATCTGAGGGTCTCAATAGCCCACTTCATAGCCAATCATTATTTTTCCACTGTTGAATGTCTCATCTCCCTATTACGCAGCTTCCGACTCAGAAACACCACAGGCCTTCTTTCACCATTCACCTCTTGTTGAAGGACCACTTCAAGGCCCACTCCTGAAGCATCTGTTTGCAAGATGAATGGCTTGCTGAAGTCTGGACTGTGTAGAACCAGATGAGTACATACTGCTTCCTTGAGGTTTTTGAATGCTCTATCACATTCTTCTGTCCAGTGCCCTTAGTTGGGTCTCTTTGTTAGGTCATTCAGTAGATTGCTGATCGCTCTGCAAAAGAAGGTATAAATTCCCTGTACCAGCCCACCAGACTAAGAAATCCTTTCACCTTCTTTTTTTGTAGTTGGAACTGGGAAGGATAGGATTGCCTCCATCTTCCCAACTTGAGGCTTTATCTTCCCAAAACCAATGACAAAGATCAGATACTCCACTTCTCTCCAGGCTATGGTACACTTTAGGGGGTTAATAGTAAGCCCAGCCACTCTGATGCAGTGTAGCACCTCCTGTAGGTCAACAACATGCTCCTCCCAGGACTGCCTGTACACCAGATATGCTGCAGAAAATGCTGGCACCTCTCTCAGTACATGATCCATTAAATGTTGAAATGTTGCTGGTGCCGCCTGAAGCCCAAAAGGCATGACCTTATATACCAAAAGGAGTTTTGAAGACTGTTAGCTCCCTTGCCTGTGGTGCCAAAGCCACCTGCCAGTATCCTTTGCACAGATCCTGTGTTGTATTATAACTTGCTGAACCAAATCTCTCCAATAAGTCATCAACCCTTGACATTGGGTAGGGATCAAAGTTAGACATAGAATTCAAATATCTGAAATTTGTGCAAAATCTCAGGGAGCCATCTTTCTTTGGTACCAGCACAATTGGGCTGCACCACTCACTACTTGACTCCTCAATTATTCCCAAATCCAACATCCATTTTATTTCTTTTTCCAGAACTGGCACCAACCGCTTTAGGAGCCATCTTTCTTTGGTACCTAACTGTCAAAGATGGCTCCTTTGACAGTTAGGTGCATCTTCCTTCACCCAAATCTTGTGTTGGACCAGGGATGTGAATCCTGAGATTTATCGAAAAAACTGAGGATCCAAGAGAGGTTTTACATTGGCCTGCTCCATAGGGGACAAATGAGAAAGGTCAACTGAAGTGCAATCTGATATGCTAGTTGGAAAGGATTTTTCAGCCACCTCCTCATTCTTAACTGCCTGCACAAATAACTGCTAGTGCAGAGGCTCCTGTTGGCTGAAGAACTCTTTTAACAGGTTGACATGAAATATCTGATATTTCCTGGCTCTTTCTGGCATGTACAATTCATAAATGACTTTAATCAGTTTGGTGATCTCATATGGTCCATGCCATTTTGTCAACAGCTTGTTATTGCTGGTAGGAAGCAGTAATAGTACTTTCTGTCCTGGAAGGAAGACCCTGTCTCTGGCCTTCTGATCATACCAGGCCTTTTGATGTTGTTAAGCTGCTTTCATATTGTCCTCTGACTTGGAGTCTTCCCAGCAGTCCTTCAGCAGACCCAGTGGGCCTCTTACTTGGCACCCATACAATAGTTTAAAGGGTGAGAAGCCTGTAGAAACTCGAGGGACCTCCCGGTACACAAATAGGAGATAGGGCAGCCATTCATCCCAGTCGGCACCTGTGTCCGAGACAAACTTGCGCAGCATATTTTTGAGAGTGTGATTATTTTTTTCCACTCGCTGTCTGGGGGTGATAAGGGGTGGTCTTAAGTCCATTAATCCCTAACAATTTGTTAACCGGCTGCAATAACTTGGACAAAAAGTTTGTCCCACAATCTGTAAGAATTTCTCTTGGTATTCCTACTCTAGAAAAAAGCTGCAAGAGACAGTTGGCAATATGTCGGGCTTTAATTGATCTAAGTGGAAAGGCCTCTGGCATTTTTCACAAGAACTACAAAACTTAGAAACCTGAGTATACATTCCTGGCCAAACAAACCGTCTGCTGATTCTACTCAGTGTCATGTTAAAAGCCGTATGACCTGCCCAGGGAATTGAATGGTTTAACTCCATAACGTTGTATCTGAACTGCTGTGGAAGGGCTAAAGCTTCACACTTACCCTTATTCTGGTATAAGAGGCCTGCTTTAATCATGTAAACTGCTTCTTCAATTAAGTTTACCTGGCCCTAATGAGCTCCCTCCACCCCTGTTAACTTTTCAAACCAGGGTTTTAGAGTAGAGTAGAGAGTGCACCTAAATCTGCAGGAATGTCAAACTCAAACAAATTATTTGATTTTACTCAGCTGTACTATCCCGTCATCACCTTAGCCCTTAAACTTATCCCTTCTTTTCTGTGCCCTAGACTTCCTAGTCTTTCCCAACCCGGCTTCCAAAGACTCCCTGAAAAAGGGAAGCTCCTCCAGCACTGTCTTTGCAATTTGTGCTCTTGTGACTACATGACAGGGTTTTAATGGCCCTGCTGCTATCACTTCAGATTGCTCAACTGAGCCTTGGGTGTCTTTGTCCACACATACTTGGGAATCATAGTCTGACTGATGTATCAGGTCAAAGAGAGTGGGGATATCATTACCAAGTATAACTGAATATGGCAAAGAGGGAAAGACAGCTACCTGTAACAGGTAGATTTGACCTTCCACTGTCAAATAAACCTCATCAGTAGGGTAAACATGTTCTTCTCCATGTACATAACTTATTTTAACCCCCACCCCACCTAGCTTCTCTTTTGAGATCAAGCTAACATGTACAAGAGACTGGAAACACCCAGAGTCAAGCAAAGCTTCTTCTTTCTGCCCATTAATTAGAACAGGAACAGTGCAAACTTTCTTTTCTACACACTCTCTGGCTGGTCTTGGAACTGAACACAAAGGAGATGGCTTTGACTCAAGGGCAGGGCAAAAGTGTTGTGTATGGTCAAAGTTATCACAGTTATAACATCTTACATCTTTAACTGAAGACTTGGGAAATGACTGTTTAACATTATGAGATCTTTGGGAAGGGAGCTGTCTAGAACTAGAAACATTCCTAGCCTGAATTTGACCAGAGCCTTGTTCACTCCCAGTGGACTTACTTGGTTGGGCATAATGGGTCTCCCGGCCAAAATAGGTGCTCTTGCTCCCCTTCCTGGAAGATGTGAAAACCTTTGCAAGGCTTGCTGCTTCCTTTGCCGTCTTCGGGTCATGCTCACGTATCCACATCTCCACATCTGGATTAACCATTCTCAAAAACTGCTCCAGAAAAATCTGCTCAAAAATTTCTTGCACAATAGATTTTTCTGGTTTATCCATCTCGAAAACAAGTTTTTCAATCTTACATAAAGTTCACATGGAGTCTCACCTGGTTCCACCCTCAAGGATCTAAAGCAGAGTTGATAAGTATCAGCAGTGATCTCATGTATTTTGCCAAAATTGCCTCTTTCACTTTGTCATAGTCTTTAGAGTCTATTATATCCATGAGAACATAGGCTGTGTGGGCTTTACCTGTCAGCAGGGAAACAAGGCGAGCAGCCTACTCATCTCTGGCCCAATGATGCACCTGGGCCATTTTCTCAAATGTTGTCAGAAAAAGCTCAATGAAGAAATTCTGGCTCCATTGTAGACCTGAAACCATGGGCCACCTGGATGTCACTGGCATCTGATTTATTTTCATGTGCTTCTGATTTTGTGGGGAGAGATGGTGCTTCTGGTAGGTTTTGTCTGTTGAGTACATAATTTACTTGAAGCTGAATCTGTTGAAATTGATGCAGGTTTTTCCACCCTTGCTCCCGGCAAGAAAAGTCTTTCTCCATCCTCTGGTCTCTGACTGCTTGAGACCGCATAGGAGATTTCATAAATGCTGCTAGCTCCTCCAACTTGTCATCAGAGTTTATTGCTGCCATGGCCTCTAAATCAGATGATGCTCAGACTCCTTCGGTAATGAAGAGGTTTTCATTACTGGGACTATTTTACTATGATAATTTGCATATCACTTTGAGAGCACCTTTGCACTTTATTAAAAAGCATGTTAACCAGCACTTTAAGTATAGATTTGCACATAACACATTTTAACCATTTATTGAATTTTGATTGAGTATTTTAATATTCACCATGTAGCCTTTTGTTCCAGGCCTACACAGCTGCTCCTCATTGAGAAGTGGGGTGGTTGTCTGTGAGGAGAGAAGAACTGTTACTCTGAGTGACATGAACCAGGATACGTCGGAGGAGCGGAACCAAAAACCAGACACGGAGGCAGACTAAAAGGTAAGTGATTTTATTTACAGGTGAAACAGTTGGTAACAAGCGGCCAGGAAAACATCAGGGAGATCTGAAACAGGCAAGGAGGCACAAGGTGAGTCTCGGGTATTGAACAGCTTGAAGAGTTTGTGGAATAGAGAAAGTAGCTGTTTTCTCATCTTACTGTTCCAGGAGCGTAGGTGAGCATGGAGGTGAAGAGGAGGAGGAGGCAGCTGTCCAGACGAGGAGAAGGATTTCGGAGGTCTAGTGACAGGTAAGAGTAGTGGCTGAGTCCGAGAACGAGAGACCAGATCCAGAACGTGACACGACCTGAGGCAAAGTAAAGAACATGAGACAAAAGTTTACTTGGTGGAGACGTTAGTCAACAAAACCAAGGGGCTGTAGAGTCTACCCAAAAGGCACGACGCTCCAGCGAAGATCTGAACCCAAGTAGAGCCTTAAATACAGGTGCTGCTTGTCAGGGAAATCAGCCACAGCTGTGGAGGAAAGTTAACAGAACAGCCAGCAGGGCAGAGACAGAAACCAAGATCCTCACACTGAGCAAATAAAGTTAATTGGTTAGTGAAATGTGGGCAAATGTTTGTGTAGAGTCTAAGGATAAAAGTTTAAGTGCAAAGAAGTGGCTTGAAGTTGCTAGAATTTAATTATTCACCTGTGTTTTCTGTGTCCCTTCCAGGGTGTTTGGACAAAGACTTCCCTGGGGGTCCAGACACCATTTATAGGTTCCAGGAGAGGCCATTGAATAAGAGAGTGTGGGGGATTTCTGTACATGTGCTTTGTTGGTATTTTTCATGAGGGTGTTGAGGTGTAAAGTTAAAAGATAAAATATTTACAAAAAGAAAGGGGTAAAATACATATGTTTGTTTTAATAAATGTATGTTATGTATATAAGTGGAAGTTGTGATTTAATGAACTCCCCAGTGAGTTAAGAATAGTTGAGTCTTTGAACAGCTGAGACTATTTAAGGCTGCAATTGTGTGATTGGAGGGTGCTGTTTGGTGATGTTAGAAGTAGTGATGGCAAAATGAGGCTTTTTGAAGTATTGAATCATTTTGAACCATTGTGTCATAAAGTGGTTCACTACCCAAAGCTTCATTCAATTCCTTTGAGTGACATATACTAAGTAGTGATTGTTGCACCAAATTTACCTATGACACAGTAATTTAAAAACAATGGTGAAAATTTTGGGTTTGTTATTCATATTTTCTTTGGAAGTGTGCTTGGTATACTGAGTATTTTTGGACATTGCGCTTGGTGTAATAAAGAGGGTGCTTGTGTTACTTCATGTGTTTTTATTCAAGATACCAAGACAACAACCTGTTATTACGTTATTCATCTTATCTTTTATGTATGTGGCGTCAGTAAGAACGGCATCTCTTGCATAACATGATACCATGACAATTACACTATTGCATAGTGTAGGCTATAAGCTTTCTAATAAACACTTTGAATGCACATTACCTCATTAGGTGGCACCAAATCAAAATATTCCCACATTTGGGAATGCTTTCTTGATGGTTGCTCCATGACAGAATAATCCACCAAAACTCTGAATATCAAAAAACGATAGCTGTTCGTAACGTATGAAACATCTAGAACAGGGACATGAACCGGAGCTTGAGCCATATTAAATACACTGAATCAAGCCAAATGTTCTAATCTCTGCCTGTCAACTCAAAGCAGTCAGCTGACTCGGTTTGAATGAAGCAGTGAAGTGATTCAAACGTCATCGGTGATGTCACATGAAGCACTGCTTCACCATAACTACTCTGTCGAGTTTGAAGCATGCTTCGAAGCCTCTGTGTTAGAGGTAACATCACTAGTTAGTGTGGTGATTCTGGAGGTTTGGTATTTTTTGTACTTCCTGGTGGGCTGTCTCGACAGCTGATTGGCAGCTCTTCGTCACTCCCTCTACACCTGTGGCAGATCAGGCTCATCAGAAGGCAGCTGGTACTTAAGGCCGTGGTGGGAACCAGACCAGTGCTGGAGCATTGTTTTGCCTCTGTGGTAAAGTGCTAAGCCTCTTGTGATTTACGAGTTTCCTAGTGAACCCTTTTCTGAGCTTTTTGTATTTTTTGTGCTTTTACCTACCTAGGACATCCTGACCTGCGTGGATCCAGTCTGGTCTGTTGTGGAAACCTGCCTCGGAGATAAACTACCTATCTGTTTGCCTGTGCCTGTCTGCCTGCCTTGAGAGGGATACTTACCTACTGCCTCCTGGAGAATCTGCTAATCTGCTACTAGGAAATACTTACCTTTGTTCTCACCTCCGTGCCATGGATCACCCTTCGCACAGTAAGGCCTCTCACCTGAGGATATAATACTTACCTGCCTCTTCACCAAGGAAATACTCACCACGTCCTCTGCTTCCAGGTCCTGGTTCCTGTTATTATCACCGTTCCCGATTCACTGTAAAATAAACTCACTTTCTGTTATCTTGGTCTCCTGTGTCTGTCTGACGCCGAGCTGCTCATTTTAGAATATTTACGAATCCTGACAGTTAGAAGGCTTGACATGCCATGAATGGTCCAATCATTGTTTTAAATATGGATAAATAAACCTTTGCTGCTTCACCATACTCTGCCTTGACCTTCATCTCGTCTGTAAAACCAAGCCACAGAAGGCCACATGACTACAAGTGGGGTCAGAAGAGGGGTCATATCTTTTATGTGGTCTCAAGCACCCAGAGACCAGAGGATGGACTTAAGTGTATCTATCATATTTAACACATCAGTAATGTACCATTTTAATGAACAATGCTGATGATTTGTTCCTTACAGCTAATAAAAACATGACATTTCTGATTAGATTACAGACCAATAAAAAAAAACAAAAAAAAAAAACAATGCAGGCATGTGGGTCTAATGAAAACAGCCCTGGCTCTAGACAAGTTTTACAGTGATGGTTACTCAAGTAAATGTAACAATTACTACCCACTTTTGAACATAAACAACAACACCAGTAGCCTACAGGCTACCTCTTAACAAGCTCAAGGTGCTGTACTGGTATAGTCATCTTTTAGCTAACATTAGCTGTATCCAACAGTTTTACTCAACTCAGTCGGTTAGTTTGGGGAAAAAACTGTGCAAAGTTTGCGTTTTGCTGGCGATAAGGACAGATAAAAACTCCCAAAATACTGAAACACCTGCTCTCCGTCCTCACACGGGATCAGGAAGATGCACAGAGGAATAGAGTCAAAAAACAGCCAAGAGTTCATCCTAAAATCAAAACACATTTATTCACTTTCAGCGCTGAAAGGGAGAGTTGAGAAAAAGACCCTTACCGAAGTTCAGAGCACTCAGCCTACGTCTCAATCCAACTTCCTGTTCCATGTACTTTTGTTACTCGAAAAGCAAAACATCAGTCCCATCTGGTATTTTTCCATGTCAGTGTTTTTCCATTCTCCTTGTGGAGAGCCGCTTCCTGGATTTCATGACGTCATCTCATCATGTGTTCTCTATGACCTGCTATTATCCTTTACATTGTTTCTGGGCTCTGAACTCTGGTAAAAAGAAACTTCATGGTCTTACATTTTATATAACTTTTATATAACATTTTATATAACTTCACAGATCCCACCATGCTAGTATGAGTATGATCCAACACCAATCATCCAGGACATGGGCAATTTAAATTAGAAAACAACAACTTGGAAAGGTAGGAAAGGTGGACATTTGACGTGCTTTGTGTGTGAAGAGAAGCTTCCGGACTTGATTAATGGATGTGTTGGTATCCATTCTATCATACAACAGTATGACGAAGTACTCCAGGGAGTTGTACACTTTTTCTGGTATTTCCTTGGTACCATTGTGCACTTCACACAATATTTCAGTGGATTCCTCATGGGTCTGCCACACTTTCCAAGCAGTCTTCTTCCCTACTTGAGCAAAATGGGATACAGTGTTACACTTTGTGAGTGCATGAAATACTGGTAGTGCCAGAGATCTTCTTGGACCAATTGCAGGAGTATCTCAAGGGCAGGAATGTAGCAAAAGTCCTTAACCAGTGCCAAATGCTACCCATAGTTCAACATTTCTCAGGGTTTGCACCGTTGCTACTGCCAGAACTATGACATCTGTGTCTACAGTATGGACTAGGATTTTGAGGAACCCTTGCATTACAGCATCAGACACATGCACCATGATTCTGGAATCAGCCTCCTCATGATGGCATGGTGCCAAATTGGTCTTGTTCCATGCTGCAAGATTGCATATCACGTCATCTCCCTCAGTTAGGGGCAAAACATGTTGCTCAGCCACTGTGTTCATCATTTCACTGTTAAGAAGTTTGAAGAGCTCTATTTTGTTTTTGTCTACATCTAAAAACTGTTGCCAGTTCTTTGGGACTGGGCTTGACACTTCAACATGCCGCCTGTGGCCTGTGGTGACTGCACGCTGT
Source organism: Kryptolebias marmoratus (assembly GCF_001649575.2). NCBI lineage: Eukaryota > Metazoa > Chordata > Actinopteri > Cyprinodontiformes > Rivulidae > Kryptolebias > Kryptolebias marmoratus. Next base: position 31,372,762 of record NC_051444.1, read on the forward strand.
TCTCTGGTCTGAGTTTTCAGACTGTTGACTTCATACTGATCCTGCAATATATCCACACGCTGTGCCTGACTCAGTTCTCTCTGGATGTGGGAGGAAAGATACATCTAAAGCATATTGACCAAATGTTTACCATCCCTTTGGTTTTGACTCCTCCACTGAAATCTGTGAAAGTTTCCTTCACTTCTTCACTGATAAAATTGTGTCAACTAAAGCTTGTATCTCTCAGCCTTCCTACGACCCTTCTATCCATTTGCACTACTCATCTATTTTTGATCAGTTCAAGCCGGTGTCNATTGTGGTGCGAAACCGTTCAGTGATTTATAAACTAACAACAGTATTTTAAAGTCTATTCTTTGAGCTACAGGGAGCCAGTGTAGGGACTTTAAAACTGGTGTTATGTGCTCTATCTTTCTGGTTTTAGTGAGAACACGAGCAGCAGCGTTCTGGATCAGCTGCAGCTGTTCAATTGATTTATTAGTCAGACCTGTGAAGACGCTGTTGCAGTAATCAATGTGGCTAAAGATAAACGCATGGATGAGTTTCTCTAGATCGTGCTGAGACATAATAGTTACATTAATAGTAGACAATAATAATAGACAATGGTAGACAATAATAATAGACATTAATAGTCCTTTCCTTACAGGTGCGACGTGTGGAGAGACGTGGAGACAACAATGTGTCCAATAGAGACGTTCCAGGAGGAGGAGGATCCAGAATCTGACGACGGGTAAGTCCAGTAGGTAATTGCAACCATACTTCCAGACAGGCAGGTATTTACAAAACAGAACAGCAGTTCCTGAGGCAAAGAGGGGGGGAACGAGGCAAAGGGTTAACGTAGCTGAGGGTTTTCAAAAACACTGGCCTAAGGCTGAGATCCTGACCCAAAATGTGCGATGCTCCAGCGAAGATCTGGAACCAGCCAAAGGCTTAAATACAGGTTCAGCTCATCAGGGTAATCGGTTGCAGCTGCGGAGGGAGAGTACTTGGCACCACCAACAGGGCGGGGACAGAAAGCTCTGAATCCTCACAAGTTCTTTCATAGAGACTCTGTAAAAGCACAATCACGTCCTGCACATTTCATTCACTGCTATCCTTAGTTCAGAGTTTCCTACTGTAAATGCTCATTTTTGATGTTGTCAGACGAAGCAAAAAAAAAAGAAAAAAAACATCACCTTTCTTTAAAAAACGCATGTGATCTTATAGATTGCTTTTCAGTAGAGTGGGATTAGCAGTGTTCCCTTTGAATTTTAATCTGGATCTTTAACACAAGGAGATTTTGTTAAAAAAAAATGAAACCCTTTAAACTTAACAGGCTTTATCACTTGAGTTTTTGCTTTTGAATATTTGAAAACTTAAAAATATTTTATCTTATTTTGAGACTGTTAACCCCCTTGTTTTTTTGTTATTGTGATTTTATATTCTAACCATGTTTTGATTTATTTTTTGTAGACCTCTCACAATATTGTGGAAAGATCCAACTTAAGTGGGCTGCTCCTTCTGTTGACTTTTCCTCCACATTTTCAGCCTTTTTGTTTACATAGTGTTTCCAAAATTGCCAGATTGCAGTTCCCATGTGAGTAGTAGTACAGTTAAGTATCTTCTGTGCTGCAGGGACATGAGATGCCGTGTTTGTTGATAAACAGATTCAAAGACATGGTATTTACTACAAAGAAAAGGGGTCTCTGTCCAAAGCCTGGGCCACAACTGCACTGAGGAACTCACTGACAGTGTAACGTGAAGTCAAAATGTCAGAGGATTTCTTGTCACGTTGAAACCTGTCTCCTGAACCCAAACAACCTCTGTCTCAAGATGTTGTCTGGTGAAATTGGCACTGAAGCTGTCTCCATAACTTTAAAATGTTTGTGTGGCAGCAGGTTAAAACGAAAATGTTGGGCTCTTAGACCACTCAAGCTGTGTTGTGGAGGCAACTGTTCTCATCTTCCTGCTGCCTCTGCAGCTCCGTGCTGAGAAGAAGAGTCTCTGCAATGCATTTTTTTTTAGAACAGAACAGATTAAGTGCTAAGTGTACATGGTAATTTGTCACATTTGAATCTAAAAACATTCAAATTAACCCTTTCAATAATCCATTTGAGTTCAGAAATGGCGTGTTAAATAACTTTAAGGTGATGTTGTGATATAAAATCTGACTTTCAAAAAGCCAAAAAAGAAAAAAAAACAAACACAAAAGAGAATCTCTTTAACGTACACTTTATTCCTTAGATTATGTAACTCAGAGTCTCAGACAAACACCTGTCAAAGCACATCACAGCTACAGAGTCTGCCTAAATTTATTTTATTCATATTATTTTTGTTTTCTTCTGTAATTTTAAGGTGAATTATTTGTAGCTATTTGAATTTTAAATTAGGTTATTTTTAAGCTGTTTTGATATCTATGGCAAAATGTTTTGAACCACATCTACACATAGCAGAGATGGAATCAGGGGTGCAACTACCTACTTTCTGAAGTGTATTCAGACACATTACAGGCGCCCCCACTTTTTTATTTATTTATTTTTCTGCCTGTTTACATGTTTAAGTCTTATTTATTCATGGACTTCAAAAATATAATTTCTGATTTTGGGTATGGCCCATTAGAACATTTCTGTGGGTCATTCTCAACCATGAACTGCCTCAATGAGTCCCCCAGTTCATGTGGCGAAGGCCTTTCAGGTGGATCTTCTGTGTAAGGCCTTGCCCCAACCCTCTCATCTGCACCTCTCTGTTCCTCTTCCTCATTATCGTAATCATCATCATCATCATCAGCAGCAGCAGCAGCAGCAGCACTTGTTTCTTATTCTCCTCTGTGGTGATTGACTTTCCATGTCTGCCTGCACTAATTTTCCCAAAAGGACACAGTGAATAGGTGGTCCACAGAAATTCAAACCATACTGTGCATCTAGGTTTTTGTGGCCTCATTAGTTTAATTATTCTTACCTGATGTCATCACTGGTCTCACCTATAGCAGCTGATCACTGACCTCATGTCTGTCTCCTTCATTCCTTTTCTGTGTTCTCCTCTAAGTCATATGGTCAAACAAGTATTAATGAATAGCTTTAAATAAATTACACTTCTTGCTAATGCACTTTTTCAATATAAATAATATTTTAAAAATATTAACTTGGTTTAAAGTGGCTGTTCCTACACTTCCACCTAATATTACCAACCTGTCTCCTTCCCCTGTCTGTCCTGATTCTTCTCTCTTTTTCTCTTTTTTCTCTCCATCCTCACAGCTGAATGACATGGACTTTGTGTTAAAAAGGTTTGAAAAAATGCAGCTGTTAAACCACATATAAAAAAACCATGACATTTTTATTTGAAACAATATCCCTGTTGGATATCAGTTAGTGATTGGACGCTGCATCTGATCATTTTTATCAGATTCATCACAACAGCTCTGTAGTGTTATATCCCAGTGAAGATATTTAAACTCCCAACTTCTATAATTTATCTGGTTTATGATTCACCATCGAGTTAAATAAATGATTACTGTCTGAACAACAAAATAACAAACAAGTTCCTTTATTTTTCTTGTCATGATCTGTTATATTGTAAATACTGAGCAGTACAGTATCAAGTCAACAGTAACTTGTCATTTTACTAGCAGCTTTAGCTAACCTGAATATTTACAAGCCAGCTCTTGATGCACTGAAAAAACTTACCTGCTGTCTTTCAATCACTTTGAAAACTTTTTTCATCCCTACATCTTTTTCCTTCTCTCTCTTCTGGTTTCTGTTTTTGTGCCGCAGACAGTTTTCTTTTCTGCCTGTCCATTATTAACTCCCTGCCATCAGATGATAACATGATTTCAATGAAAACAATCATGCTCCAGTGAATGCTACAGATGGCACACACACATTGATCATATCATATACACATGCACAAACACCTGTTAAATACATAAAATGCAAACTAGAAATAAGTTTCCCGTCATCGCTTTGGCACCCACTTTAGCACGCGCCCCTATGCGCTGCATATACTGCATACCCACTTTTTGCACTATTGGATGGAATCCTGAAGCCACCAAAATGGACCCCTTCTGCCCCCTGGTGCAGTAAGAAATTCTGTTGATTAAAGTTATGAACAGAATTGGTGGTACCACTGGTGGAGTCCAACTTCATCCCTGAAGAGGTCTTACTTACTGTGGCAATGCAAACCATACTCTTGCACCATTTATACAGGGACCGAATACTATTCAACCTTCCAATCTACAGTTGAATACTTTCTTCCAAGTCCACAAGACAAATATAGACTGGTTGCGCAAACTCTCATGTCACCAGTGTTACACGGCCAAGTGAGCATCAATAACCACCTGCCAAGCCATCCTCTCCTAGCTGTTGCTTACTTATGATTTTTTGCAAGGTGCCAGCTCTGTGCCTGTAAATGAAGGAGATACACAGGGTAATTGCCACATTTTTCAAGAGGAATAATGAAGGGAATTTTTTAACTGTGTTTCTCTCCTGCAGCAAGCTCCATAAAGGATCAAGAGTTCAGCTCATCATCATCCACTACAGGACACAGGCAGGCCCACAACCATCTCTTTTCTGTGGGCCATGCCTTACATAGATGAGCACAGCCAGTTCTCAACTGTGTAAGGCATGGCACCTCTCTTCTTTCCTAACTGATCATTCTAAGGAGGCGTATGTTATTTCTTTACTCTCAGATAAAACTAATTTGTGGGGCACCGCACAGCAGGAAGGCTGAGAGGTGTGAATTCTACCAGATGACTATCTCCTTTTTGGAATTCACACTCTTACCCCATCTCAGACAGATGAATACATGTAAAGTGTCTGCAGTATGGTCTTGGCCATCAAGCAGCTCCAGTGTTTTCTGGATTTGCAAATTTCTATTATTTGTTCATCAGGAATTACAGTGTGGTTGTGGTGGCACTATGACAAGGACAAGGGTAACCGGGAGCTCCTGGCAGTTAAGTTGTTATTGAAAGAATGGCATCATTGGCTAGAAGGAGCAGAACTCCCCTTCATTGTCTGGACAGATCACAAGAACCTGGAGTTCCTATGTGAGGTCAAGAGACTGAACCAGAAGTGGATGCTTTTCTGTGGCAGGTTCAACTTCTCTCTTGCTTATCAGCTATGGGCCAAAAACATCAAGCCACATGCTCTGTATTGCAGTCATGCTCGGAATGAAGGCATGAGGCCAAACCAAAGGAGGACTTCATTCTGCCCGCTTCTGTCAGGTTGGTTAATCACACACTTTTTTTTTGAGAAAAAGAAATAGAACAGGGTAATCTAAATAATCCACCACTCTCAGCTTATTCATCTAAATGATTGTTTTACCATAGTGTCTTGTCTTTAAAGTAATTACTTTTTGTCACTGTTCTAAAATCTTTTGCCATCATGGAGTTTTAAAGATGGTGGCTGAAGGAATTTGTCTCATCCTACCAAGTTGACACCCAAACCAAGCCTTCATGGCAGGGGTGCAACTACATACTTTCTGAGGTGTATGCGAACACATCATCGGCGCCCCCCCACCACCACCACCACCACCATATCCCACCCCACCTCGGCCCGGGTTTAATATGTCCATACAGCTCTCCCTTATTCATGCACATATAAAATACAGTAATTCTATTATGGACTTTTATTTTATGTTACATTTTACAGCAGGTGATCATTTCAATCACAAACGAAAAAAAGTTTAATAAAGTAAAAATATGTAACAGTAGTGGCACTCAGTGCTCAACAAATTTTCTGTAGTGGAAATCTGAAATCTGAACAACAGCCTGGACTCTATGTCAGAGTTTTAATACTAAACTGTTACATTTTGTGCCTTTGCACTTGCCCATTTGTCAAGAATTGTCACAGCTTCCTCTGTTCCTGCCATCATTAGACCGTCAGTGTCACCAGCAGGAGCAGGTTTCTTCTTTGTGGGAAAGAAGGATGGGTCTCTAAGACCCTGTATTAATTATAGAGGTTTAAACATTACAATAAAAAATAAATACCCACTACCTTTAATGTCATCTGCATTTGACCTGATTCAAGGAGCCAAGTACTTTACCAAGCTAGACTTACGCAACGCTTACCATTTGATCCGTATAAGAGAGGGGGATGAATGGAAAACAGCGTTCAATACCCCTTCAGGGCATTACGAATATTTAGTGATGCCTTTTGGCCTCACTAATGCCCCGGCTGTATTTCAGTCTCTAGTTAATGATCTCCTACGAGATATGATTAACCAGTTCGTCTTCGTATATCTCGATGATATCCTTATCTTCTCTCAAGATCTCGTCACCCACAAAGACCACGTTAGGAGAGTTCTCCTTAGACTCCTGCAGAACAAACTATATGTCAAGGCTGAAAAATGCGAGTTTCACCGGACTTCAACCTCATTTTTGGGGTTCAACATTTCCCCAGATCAGGTTTCGATGGATCAGTCTAAAGTGACCGCGATCCCTGATTGGCCTGTTCCAAAGGATAGGAAAGGTCTTCAACGTTAAGTCAAGTTTTTGATGACAACCAACTTCATCCATGTGCCTATTTTTCCAAGAGGTTATCACGTGCAGAGCAAAATTACTACGTCGGCGAGAGAGAGTTACTGGCCATCAAGCTGGCCTTGGAGGAGTGGAGACACTGGCTGGAGGGAGCCAAGGAGCCATTTGTCATATGGACAGACCATAAAAACTTTGAGTATTTAAAGACGGCCAAGAGACTAAGCTCTCGTCAAGCCAGGTGGGCTCTATTCTTTTCCCGTTTTACCTTTCATCTCACCTACAGGCCTGGCGAAAAGAATGTAAAGGCAGACGCTCTTTCACAGGTCCATGAAGGAAATCAAGAGGATAAAGAGTCCGAATCGGAGGAGTTTATCCTGCCCCGCATGGTCTGTTTGTCCATCACAAGGTTGGAGGAGGATCTCCATCAGGCTCTTCAGGGTCATCCATCTCCTTTAGCTTGTCCCGCTGGTCGCATGTTCGTTCCTCCGGAACTAAGAAGCAAGGTATTAACGTTTTGCCATAACTCTAGCTTTTCTGTCATCCAGGCATCACCAAGACCCTGTCGGTGGTGAAGTCGCAGTTCTGGTGGGAGTCTCTCAACAAGGACGTCCGGGAGTTTGTGTCTGCCTGTCCCCAGTGTGCCCAGGCCAAAGTATCATGTCGTCGCCCAGTGGGGCTGTTACACCCTCTTCCTATCCTTTCTTGACCATGGTCCCACATCGCCATGGACTTCATCACGGGCCTGCCCGCATCCTCGGGTAACTCAGTAATTCTAACCATCATCGACAGGTTTTCAAAGATGGTTCACCTTGTCCCGTTAAAGAAGCTTCCCTCGTCCAAGGAACTGGCTGACATCATAGCAAAAGAAGTATTTAGGCTTCACGGTATCCCAAAGGATATTGTTTCTGATCGTGGCCCCCAATTCATTTCCAAGTTCTGGCGAGAGTTTTGTGACCTGTTGGGAATTTCTGTCAGTTTGTCCTCAGGATTCCACCCACAGACTGATGGACAGTCGGAAAGGGCCAACCAAGAAATTGAGACCAAGCTTCGTCTACTCTGCTCAAGCGAACCTGCTAAGTGGTCTAACAACTTACCCTGGGTGGAGCACTCCATGAACTCTTTGCCTTCTGCCGCCGGTAAGCCTTCAGTAGATGGCTTGCTGGGTATATTTCTTGAATGATATCTCTTGAAACATCACAGGTAGTCAGGGCATATGTGGTCACTGATTCTTCCAGCTCAGCTTTTGCTTTTTATTATCTGTTGTATTGTAAATAGGCCTATGACTACAGCAAACAGCTGCAAAACAACAACAGCCACCTGTAGGGTTGCCACCTCTCAGAAATTAAAATAAGGGACACTCACCACGGTGAGGTGACCACAGAAGTGGCATAGTTAATTTTACGGCTGTCTTTGTAAAAACAAAAAAATCAATAGTGCAATTATTACAGAGGTGGGTTAGATACCCCAAAATTGTACACCAATCAGGGTAGTAAAACTTGTGCTGAGGTTCCTCTTCCGTTCTTTTTCATCGTTTTATCAGTTGATAGCTTCTGCAATGCTGAAGCAACCCGATTTTTCATAAGTGTACCAGTTACATACATCTGCTTCTTCATCATGTGTTCATCATAAATTCAACATGTTAAGCAGAAGTAGATTAATCTTTAAATAAGCAAGTGTAACAAGTATTTGGTAAAAAGTCTACTCAAGTACTGAGTAACTGATCATAACACCAGATTAAATATTTTAAATTCATGTCAGACAGCCAAAAGTAAGTTCTGTGCAAATTCTGGTACTTTAAAATCTAAAACCAAAATATTTATAAGGAGTTAGGTTCAGAGGCTGGTTCTAGAACAGATGTACCACGGGGGGCCAGAGTAGTCAGTGTGTTTTCATGGGTGGCAATAAAAAAGAATGAAACAAAAAACAAGGCGATATTTCATCATTTAATATATAAGTGAGCCAAAGAGCCACTTGTGTCAGCCCCTGTCTAGAACCACCCATGGGCTGCAGGTCTGTATCTGAGGCATTGGATAGGATGTTTTCCTTAATTCTTATAGCTTGATAGGAAGTCAGGTTATCCAAACTGGTAAACCACATTAATAAAATAATTCTGATCACAGAGCACTGTAAAATCTTTAACATAAAGTATATCTTTATATTAGTAAAGATATAAACATTTTTCCTACACAGAAATCCCTAATAAACTATTTTAATGTAGGACAAACGGTTTCTCTTCACAATATTTATTTATTTACTGTTAATCTATTAGTATGATTTGTTCTTTAAAATACTGTTTATATTATTTTGATTATTACTATATGAAAAAACGTACCATCTAAACTCAACATCCTAATTCAATAATCAAACCATAATAGTCTACTAAAAGCACAAAAAGAAACTTAATTGATCACAGCAAAATGTTCTGTATCATATGGGTCCCAGGAGCTGATTGACGGATTAAGAGACACTAATGTCTGGTTCTTCTGCAATGTTTCTCTACTGATCCATACTGTCTGATATCATACAGCACACAGGGCGACACATTGTTTTTATTGCCTGTATTCATCATCACTGATGCTGTTCATCCTGGGATGTGAGTCTTCCAACTCACGTCTGCACTGTTGCAAGAGTTTAAGCTTCTAATGACATGGTGAGGTATCGGATGGACATTTTAAAAAGACGCGGGGTGATAGCAGCTCACCTCGGCTGTGTCTGTCGCTAGGCAACCGTGACAACAGCATTGCACCAGAGCCGGGCGCTCCCACCACAACAACTTTAGCCTGGCCTTAATATTTCCTGTGTTTTATTTTGGTCAATATTGTTACACTTAGTGTGGATAAGTGTGTTATAGGCATGTCTATCGGACAATTATAGAAATACGGAACAAATCGCGTCCTGTATTGGTTCAAAACAGGACACAAGATTTAACAGCCAAATACGGGATGGGGTGGCAACCCTAGCCACCTGTCATTTTAGGCTAGCTTAAGCTAACCTGAATATTTACAACCCTCCTGTTGACACACTGACATTACTTACCTACTGTCTTTCAACCACTTTGAAAACCTTTTCTTCATCCCTCCAACTTCTTTATCCCTCTCCCTCTTCCGTTTTCTGTTTTGTTCCCCGGAGAGCGTTTTTTCTGCCGCCCCATCTTTAGCTCCCCGTTGTGAAGTGCACTAACAATCGTAGTCTACGACTACTCAAATTTGAAAGAAAAAAAAAAAACGCGCCTGAGCGCGTTCTCAAAGGGCGCGTGCCCAAACGAACTGTGTGGGAGGGGGGAGCAACAGGAGGTGAGGTGAAGGAGCGGAGGGGCGCCTACTCAGTGCCGTTCCTCTGTTATTGATCATTTCAAACATGCACAAACTGCTTTTAAAATGAAAATGCCGGCTAGAAAAAAAGTTTCCCCACATCATTTTGGTGCCCTCTCTAGAGAAGCGCCCCTATGCGTTGCATACAGCGCATACTTTTTGCGCCACTGCTTCATGGTGAGCACCAGTTGGATTACTTCAACTACTGTTTACCCTTCACCACCCACATAGCTATAGATTTGTCACTGGTCTACCTGTATTCAATGGCTTCACTGTCAACCTTACTGTCATTGACAGACTCTCTATGATGACCCACTTAATCCTGCTTTAGAAGCTGCCAAGGAGATGAATGAGGTCATTGCCTGAAAATTGTTTAACCTCCATGGCTTTCCTTGTGATATTGTATCAAACAGAGGTCCCCAATTTGTCACAGAGTTCCAGTGTTAGTTTTGTGCATTATTGAACATTAACCTGAGCTTTTCATCTTGTTTCCAGTCAGATGGTCAGACATAGTGATGCAATTAGGAGGTGGAGACTAAGACACTTGGTCACATTACTTTCCCTGAGTTAAACATGCACTCAGTTTGATACCTTCCGGCACCACAAGGATGTCACCAATTTTTGTAGTATATTACTACCAATTGCCACTCTTCTCTGTATAGGAACAGAAAGCCAGGGTACTCTCCACCCATGTCTCAGGCCACCGCCATTTTTGAGCCTGGAGGAAGCTTAAGCGGCTCTTGTCAAGACTTCAGCTATCTACACCAGGATGGTAAACAACTGACAGCTCCAGGGCAGAAGGCGTGACTCATGGCAGAAGGTGTGGCAACCCACTCAGGACCTACCGATTCAGGTGGAGAACAGGAAGGTGGCAAGTAGCTAAGTCAAGCCTTTCCCAATATCATTAACTACATGGCGGTCATGTATCAACTACCAGGTACTGTCAGAGTTCATCTATCATTTCATATTTCACAAATCAAGGCGAAGCTTGGCAGGATTCAGAACCAGCAAACAAAAACGAAGTTTTAAGATGTTTATTGTTAACAGACAAGGAACTGGAACACAGTCTCTGAACTGGGCACTCACGTGACCGCCAGGAAGCGGGACCAGAACAGGTAAGTCCCCCGTGAGCCGTTGTTCGGGTGCAGACAGGATTGCCTGAAAGGGACGTGGGTAAGAGAGAGAGTCCGAGTCCAGGCAAGGGGTCAAAACTGGTGAATCCAATAACAGCAACCAAATCCAAAAGGGGAAAATCCAAGAGGCGAAGTCCAGTAGTATGTGGCGAGGTCGGTTACCAGGAAGCAGAGTCCAAAGAGGTGTCCATAAAGGGGCAGGCAAGGCTCGTGGGTCGTTGGTCAGGCAAGGGTCATGGAACGAGGAATCAGGCATGGGCTGTGAAGGTACGCTGGACATCTATTTGGATAAACCGTTCAATAATCTGGCACTGGGTAACTGTGAGCTGTGGGAATATATACTGAATTAAACAGGTGAAGTGGATGACTGTGATTGCTTGGGCATGGCAACATGGGTGTGACTTGGAACTGGGAACTGTGGAAAATTACTTGGCTGTGGCATGACTAGAAGCAAGAGGCGTGGCAGGAACAGATGAAGCTGTGACAAAATAAACCTGCTTTTTGTTCTTAAGTGGTTCCCTCCTCCAGCCTAAATCATCAGCTGCTCTCTGGCATACACTGTCTGGAGCCTGCTGCTATCTTGGTACAAGGGTTGTGGTACTCAGTATCATAGATTTCTGCCTGTACTGCTTTGACTCATCAAAGTTTTCCATAGGACTCACCCAGACCATCCTGGAGGGCTGCCACAAGCCATGCCTGGAGAGGGTAAATGTCAATATTTAATCATCTTTGCTCACAGTTCATGCTTTTGCATTGCTTGCATTGACCTACAGCTCTTCTGCTGATAAGCTTATTGCTTGTACCTGTTGTTTCAGCCTTATTTACTCACCTGTTCTCCTTGATCACTGCCAGATTGTTGGCAGCCGTTGACTCATCATTCCAGCATTCTCAAGTTTGTGATCACATGCCAAGCGTATCTAATGAAATTTAGTTGAGTTTTAACTACTCTGCCTCTTATCTCAAAGCAACTGATTTGTAAGTGTATTTCATGTGTGTCATCTTTGCCTGCTCTATACACATTGATGTTGGATTTTGGATCTTGAATTGTCTCATGTTCATTTATTCAGCATATTGGATTGGATTTTGTTACTTGTTAGTATTTTGGATTACAGATCAGTTTGTGGATTTCTACCTGGCTGTCAATCAGTGGCGTCACTAGGCCTGTTTTAGGGGGGCTTCAGCCCCCTTAAAATGTTTTCAAGCCCACCTAAATAATTTTGGTGTCAATTTTTTTTTTTTTACAAACATTCAATATAATGTGGCCAGAATATGAGTTTAAATAAATAACCATATATTATTTCATTATTAACTCAAATATATGACCATAAATCTGCATAAGGTAGAGATCCTCTTTGGTGCGTCATTATCAAATCCATTCCACTTGTTCATATAGAGTACTCCTTCACCACATGAAATCCAGTTCATGTTTTCCCTACAAACTTTGTTATCCGATCTATTCCACTTGTTCATATAACATACTCCCAGACTACATGGATTCCAGTCCACATTTTCTCTGCAACTGTGATACCAGAGTGCTAGCAAGTTTACAAGCAGAGCCAGCTAAGAGCAGCATGAACATTAAGTGAGCAGACAAGGAGAATGTTCAGTAAAAAAATGGACATACGAAAGTTTTTCAGTAAAGTATTAATCATCACTGCTTTTGTAAAATATATAAAGAGTAGGTGCATCATGGACTGATATTGCTGCTGTCGAGCTGCATGGCCGCCATCTTGGAAAAGTCGCTGGCTCCACTCTGT
>NC_051444.1:31385870-31395870 GCF_001649575.2 Kryptolebias marmoratus
TCAGTGTTGTGGAATAACTGAGAGATTTTATATAATATATAAAGTCACAGTTAGACTTCATAACTGGGTATACACCAGCACCAAACATTATAGTGTACATTAGCTGGCATTTAATACAGTATAGTAATATTCAATTCACAAAATAAAAAAAAATTAAAAAATGATCAATTTTCTTGTTAAAACTGTAAACATATTTCCTGTTTGTTGATGTTCTGTATAAAAATATAACTGGTTGCTTAAAACGTTTACACAGTAAGGTATCTGTTAAATGTGTCCAAAAATGTGGAAGAGTATTCTCAGGTTTTGTTAGCTGTTTGAGAAATTTTGTTCTCGCCCACTATGTTTGCTAACATCCTGTGCATCTCTTGGGGGCTAAGCCCCCCTTGTCCTTAAAACCTAGTGACGCCCCTGCTGTCAATTAAAACCCTCTCTCTTTCTTTTTATTCAGTCACTTGACCCTTTTTATTCAGTTTCCTGCATCATTATCATCACCAGGACACACCTCATCACAATCTTCTTCCTCACCTACACCAATACTCACCTTGCCTTTTCCCTTCTGGAACTCTCCTCTTGGCATCCTGGTCCTGCCTTTTGGGCTCCTTATTTCCTTTGTTCATGTCCAAACTGTGCTATGCCATAGGACTCACTGCCAAGATCAGTCCAGCCTTCATCAATAAATTGCTAAATCACCTGTCAAGCTATCCTCTCCTGGCTGTTGCTCACTCACCATTCATCGGAAGGCCCAACTCTCAGCCTGTAAACAAGGAAGAAACAAAGGGAAATAGCTCACATTTTGCAGTGAGTTTTATTGTCAAGAGGATATTATTAAATACTGAACCTCTCTCTTAGAACCATGTTTCAGAGCAGAGAGACAGCACAGGTTTATGTCCATCACAGACTCTTCACATTCAACAATTAACTTTTTGTCTGGTGTAAATTATCAGGTCCGGCTAAACAAAGCCTGCTTCATTATACAACTTCTCAGGCCATGGTGACTGCTGACAGTGACACTGGTGTTCCAGCAATATCCAGTTTATAGCAGGCTTGAGCCTTGGTGATTCATGGGTTATTCCTGAACATTCAAACCAGTTTCCTTTAATCCCAGAGGAATGGATTAGTATTGGCCAATCGGATGAGTTCTGTCAAACAAATCACTTTACTACTATTCCAGTTTCTGTCCATAAGGCTGATACACTGTCTCCTTTTAAGATTAGGCTTAATACTTTCCTTTTTGATCAATCCTAAAGCTAGGGTTTCATGGTTTCATAGTTAGGGTTAGCTTGGGTTTCCTGAGTTATCCCTTAATCATGCTGCTATGGGCTCAGAATGCTGGAGGACAAATTGACCACATTTCCTTACTGTGCTGTGTTGAGGAGACAAAATATTACCTAAATGAAACTCAAACTTAAAAAAACCTCTCCTCACGACGGATCGGAAAATGCACAGAGAAACCAGGAGTCAAAAATGGTCATAAGCAGTATCTTCAGTTTAAAAGATTTATTAGCCAGCTCACAGCAGAAACACCAGGAGATGTCTGACCTAAATCACTAGAACATAGCATTTTAACCTAAACAAAGAGCTGGCCCATCCTCCTTCGGTCATCTCTCCGGAACTCTGTATATGGACTTGTTTTTCTCCATCTTCTGCAGGTGGTTTTCTTTGAGTGGGTTTCGGTTCCTAATTAGTTGACTCATCCAGACCTTCTTATCTTCGTAGTTGGTACGGCCAGTCACGTACACTACAAACTCACATGACCTCACCAGTGCAGAGTTACACTCATCCTTAGGTTAATACAATACAATTACAGAACATTAATACATTATTCTAACTGGTAAGGAGTGTCTATATTATAGTTTCACTTCACAGCTGCTGTCTTTATTTGCTCTACTGTAATTATTTGTATCATGAACATGATTTTCTTTGTCTTTGTTCCAGTAGAAACGATACCTGGACCAGTCATTCTCTGTTTGTCTGTATCTCTTTCCTGTCCTCTCAAACCCCAGCCAGTCGAAGCAGATGGCCGCACATCCTGAGCCTGGTTCTGCTGGAGGTTTTTTCCTAAAAGCGAGTTTTTCCTTTCCACTGTCACCAATGTGCTGCTCAGGATGGAAGACTGTGACAAACTGAAGATTCTGCGTGATCTGCCGGCTTCCTTAGATAGATAACTTTAACTATTTGGCTTTTTGTAATGTACATGCATGTTTTTGTACCGTGCCCTGAGACTACTTTTGTTGTGACTCGGTGCTATATAAATAAACTGAACTGAAATGAATTGAACTGGCTAAGAGAAACCACAAACTGTTATGATCCCTAATGAGAAGCTGATAGGCCTTGGCCATGCCAAATTAAAAACCTTGTAGAATCTGAAGCACCATTTATTAGCAGATTTAGGTGACTGTATGGATATATTTGAACCTGTATAATTTTGACCCTGTGTGGATCAAAGAAAATCAACATTGAATTCTAATTTGTTTTGAAATTGAAAACTTTAACATTCTGGTGGGATAATACCATTTATGGATTTTAAACTTTTAAAACATTAGATTAAGGATTAATGACCGTTCATCTGAACTGCATAAACTGGAGTCTACAGTGCCAATAAAAGGTATTCACCCATCGATGATTTGGTTTTTATTGCTGTTATTATTTGTTAAAACGTGTTCTCATCTTTAATTGTCTTTGAGTTAATTTGAGTCATGTTTTCTAATTTACTTTGAAAGGCATGACTGCAAGTTCTGTATCCTATCACTTTTCTGCTTATGTACATGTTGTACTGCTGTTGTCCACTGGGGAGCAATGAGAGCGAGTTCTTGTGTGTAGGTAGCGCTGTTCTAGAAGAAGAAGAGAAGAAGTTAATAAAAATGGACAGCTATCGGATGAAAGGAGGTGTGATTCATTTAACAATGAGTACCGAACACGAAAATGCAACATTAATCAATCATGATCATTATAAATCAGCCTTCTTTACAAAAATAAAATCTTCAGTGTCAAAGTGAAATCAAATTTCTGCAAAGTAATCCAATTAAATAAGAATATGTAATGTTAAATAAGTGATTGCATAAATATTCATCCCCCTTAAGTAGTTGTCCTAATTCAACTCAGGGAAAACATTTCTGAAAAGTCCAGGTCAGGGGATGGATACAAAAGGATTTCCAAGGCCCTAAACATCCCAGGAGTTCTGTTAAATCCATCATCAAGAAATAGAAGTGAAGTGAAATTTATTTATATAGCACTTTTCCGCAACAAGGCAATTCAAAGTGCTTTACAACACAGAAACAACAATCAGGTACATAATCAAATACAGATAAAAACATCATTTCAAACATCATAAAAACATCATAATCAAATATAGAGATACAGAAGTAAAAACATCAATCATGTATAATCTAAATGAAATTTAAGATAATCTAAATAAAACATGAAACTAAACATATCTAAACATGAGCTAAGACAGTCAAAATAGTAGCTAAGATAACAATATCTAACAATATCTAAAATATGAGCTAAGATAAACTAAACTAAATGTACAGGAAGGCTAAATAAGCTAACATAAACTGAAACAAGATAATGCTAAACTAAAGGTACAACATGGCTAACTAATAGTACCAAAGGCCTGCTAAACAGCCAATAGAATAGAAGAGTTAGAGTTAGAAGGACTCCTTCTATTGGAGTCCCATGCTCCAATAGAAGGAGTATGGGACGTGTAAATCTTCCAAGAGCAGGCGGTCCTCACAAACTGAGTGACCATGAAGAAAGAGAATAGTGAGAGAGACCACCAAGACACATGTGAGCTCTCTGAAGGAGTTAAAGCTTCAGCAGATCAGACGGGAGGGACAGAGCTACAACACCTGTTGCCTGGGTTTTTCACTAGTCTGAATTTTATAGGACAGTGGCAAAGAGAAAGATACTGTTGAAAAAAACTCATATTAAATCTCAACTAAAGTTTGTCTAAATGGTTTAGAGACTAATGCAAATTTCTGCAGTTTATTCAGCAAAATGTACACATGTTTTTCTCAGCTTAGATTTTGACAAAGTTGTGTTGGAATTTGGGGCACCAGCGGCATTGGACTGTTCAACATTGCAGCAAAAATTTTCTATTTCTTGTTACTGAGAGATCCAGAAGGTTAGAGATAAAAGACTTTGTAAAGCTTTTTAATACAACCCCTGGCAAAAATTATGGAATCACCAGTCTTGAAGGTTGTTCTTTCAATTGTTTAATTTTGCATAAAAAATAAAACACAGAGATGCCACAAAACTGTCATTTTTCAAAATTCAAACCTTCTGGCATAAAGAAATACTAAAAAAAGAGAAAAATATAATTGTTGTAGTCAGTCACAGTAATTGTAGTTGCTCTTTTAAGATCAAGAAGTGGAAAAAATGTGGAATTACTTAATTCCAAGGAAAATATAATGGAATCACTCTGTAATTTGCACTTCTAAAACAAACACTTGTATCAGACTAAATCTGAAACCTTTTCTGGAAGGTAATTATCACAAAATGTTGCAAAAGATGTTGGTTCTTCCCAGTCAGCTCTGTCTAAAAACTGGACTAAGTACAAACAAACTGTGAAGGTTGTTGTTGAGGTAAGGATTTTCACCTGCATTCCTCCTCCTTTACCTCACCCGAGTTGGTTGATGGAAAGAGACCGTAAGGAGACAATAACTTAAATTTAAATATTTATTTTACCAAAAGCAGAGAGAACCAAATGCATTTGGGAGACAATCCTCAAATAAAATGTGGGAAAACACATCACCTCAAAGTGTCAGCAAAGTGCCCCAAAGATTGTCTGAGGAAACAAAGGATGTTCTCTGGTTTTAATGCTTAGGTCCCCTCCCCTCCTTCAGAGGATGTCGCTCTTCTCTGGAGGTCAAAGGGCAACTTCTTCCCCCTTCGTCCCTGGCACCGTGGCTCAAATCCAGGGCTTCTAACACATACCTCTCTTTCCAGATAAACTAAACAACTACTTGTTAAAGGTTTTAAAACGGTGGCTAAAAATGGTGATAAACACAAATCAGATCAAGATATAATAATCAAATGTTAAATAAAGCCTGGGAGAATAAATACAAGGCCTTCTATTCCACAACATTTAGATTATATATGCAGAACTGCTGCTCTTCTTATGATTAAATGCTGCTTAAGTGAAAGCTTGGTTTTGTCTACTTCCACATTGTCTAAGGTCAATCATGGAAGATATCAAAGAATCATAATGGAAAACTCAAAGCAAATTGTCTTGAAAAAAGAAATTGCAGAACAAAACTAATGATAAATAAGTGGATGGAAACTAGAGCCAATGTCTGTGACCGAACTGTGGAGGAGATCAGTTAAAGGAAATTGGATTTACATACAGAAAAGTCAAACGAAAGCCATCATTAATATCCAAACAAAAAAGAACAAAGTGACAATGAAACACTATGATGGACTGTGGGTAACTGAATAAAAGTGTCATGTCTGGTAAAGGTATAGGGAAGATGGCAGTCATTACATCTCCCATCAATGCTAACATCTACATTTTAAATTTTGGCACTTTACTTATTCCATTAGTTAAAAGAATGTTTGGTGAAAATGACTCAGTTTTTCACGATGAAAATGTATCTTGCCATAGGGCAAAGAACGTGAAAAGTTTCCTTTGAGAAATGTCAAATGTCAGTGCTATGGCCTGCAAATAGTCCAAATCTCAATCCAGCCAAAGATGGTTAAACCAAGTACTAATGGGGCAGAGTTTTATCATGATTCCATAATTTTTTCTCAGAATTAAATGATTCTGTTTTTTGCCCTCTTTTTGATATAAACAAAGCAATTTGTGACTGACTACATCATTTACATTTCTTTCTCTTTTTATTTTATTGTCACTGTTTCTTTATTCCAGAAAGTTGGAATTTTGAAAAGTAATTCTTGTGGCATGTCAGTGAATCAGGGAGAGCCAAAATAAAACAACCGAAAGAAAAAAAAACTCCTCTGAGAGGATTAATACTGTTTGCCAGGGGTTGTACTAACTGCTGTCAGAATTTGGTCATCTTTGGTTTGCTTTTGTATTAGGGTTATTGTTTCTTGTGTTCCCTGTGCTTAGTTTATTCCCCAGTGTTAATGTTTTGTTGTTCTGCTCCTTGTGTTCCTTGTGCATCACTCACTCTCCCTCAGTAGTTCTATCAGTATGCCTCTACCACCCACACCTGTCCTGCTTTACTAAACAGTCACCTGTTTCCACTCCCTTGTTGTTCTCTGCCTTTAAAACCCAGTCATTCTCCTCATTTACTCGCTGGGTTATTGCCACTTCTGTGTGTTGTCTGGTTTTCCTTGTGTCTCACCCTCGTGTCTTTGCAGTCCTGGATTTCGTAGATTTTGCTGTTTGGTTTTCGTTGCTGCCACGTCAGCCACTTATTTTCTGTTTCTTTAAAATACACCTTTCTTTAGTTATTTCCAGACACAAGTGCATTTTGGCTACCTTCCTTTTCAACCTGACAACTGCCAAAATAAAAGTCCAGGTTGGTCAAATATTTTAATTTACTGGAGTCTGTTGATATGTCATTCCTCACCTTACCCAGCTCTGCCTGATTCACCATCATCATGAACTCACATGAAATAATGAGGCTAAAACATGTTGTTTATGGCTGGAGCAGTAATTGTTAAATGAGGCACACACGGTGGGGCATTGTTACACTTCCTGTTTACTGTGGACATTCAATGTTTTGACAGCATTTGAGACAGATTGTGTCCATGCTGGAGGTCTTCCTGTCACGCCATCTTCTAATGAGAGTCTAACTGCAGGAGCAGCACCTCCATCTTCACAAAGGGAGCATTCTTTAGGACGTTGACTTTGCACAATGTCCACATGCTGACCATTCTGACCAGCTAGCATTCACGTTTGGTGGAATTATCTCAGAGTCCTGCTGAAGAAACAGGTCAGAGTGTTCACAGAGTGTCTCATGTCTTCTGTTCATGGGAGATGGACATTTGTTCTAAGCTGCTGATCCAATTGTTGACCACAAAGATGTTTCAACAGCCTCTGATTAGTGTTTCATAATGAAAACAAACACATGATAATTCAAACAAGCCAGAGAATGGGACCATTACATTAAAGTGCTAACACTGAGCTCATTTCACCTTTTTGAAGCAGAGATCTCTGAACTCAAAACTGGTCAAGTAATTGCAGAGATTTTGTCCAAATGAACCAAAAATCATGATCCTTTACCCAGTGCAGTACTTTACTTCCCAGTTTTACCAAATGTCACTCTGAGGGGTGATATGTTGAGCCTAAAGTCAGAGTGCCATGAAAATGTTTCTCTGTTAAACTGGTCAGCTGGGTAACGAGTAAGTTTCCAATTAAATTATCCATAAAAAGCAATGCCCTGTCATTGTTTTGCTCTGATTATTGTTAGACACAAAAACAAAACCAAAGCCATTGTAAAAATGTCTTCAGACAGAAATATTGAGCCAATTTTTTTTCTCCTGTTGGAGCCAAATTCAAACTGCACAAGTGATGTTGAAGAAGCATCAGGAGTCCAGAACATCTCCATAACAGCAGCTCTGTGGGATGTATCCAGTCTGCAGTGTTCGGAACCTACCAAAACTAGTCCAAGGAAAAAGAAGAATGTTGTGGAATTTTCTTTAACAAAGAAGACAACGAAGAGTTTTGTCTTAGCATAATTTATTTTTGCTATATAGCTGAGAATCACTGAGCTGAGGTGAGTCAACAGAGTGAGTCTGAAGCATTACAAATAGCTCCCCCTTCTTATACCACTTGTAGGATGAGGAGGGGTCAGGGGGGAACAGAAGGGTCAGATAGCTGACCAAAAGGGGAGGTAATTAAATAACACATCCTTTATAGGCTTGCAGGCACATCCTGGTAAATTTCCATACAGTCAGGAGGGGTCAGGGGGAAACAAAAGGACCAGATAAAACATACATCCTGGCACCCTATAAGGATAAGAATAAAGGCATTCCTAACTAAACTAAATCATGGTGGTCACATGCAGCAAGAATCACTGAAACAGTATTTTTCCCATTACAAGAACCAGTGGAGTAGATACAGGGTCCTGGATGACCAATGGTCACTGGAAGACCAGTCAGGGTATCCATGTTGATCTAGGTCCACCAACCAAAGCTCATAATGACACATCACAACGGGTCCATAGAGCCATGAAAGAAGGTGGTCTGATCAGTCTGATGAGCATCCTGCAGATTATCTAGAACAGTGTACATCTCTTACCTGGGGAAGACATCCAGATCCAATTTATTTATAAAGTACATTTAAAACAACAACAAGTTTACCAAAGTGCTGTAAACAAAATATATAGAATAAAAGCATAACCCTAACAGTCAACTTTCAAAGATCATCAGAAGACTTTCAGAGGTCCATAACAGATCTTCAGAGGTTCACAGGAGACAGTTAAAGCATCACAGCAGACCTTCAGAGGTCCTTAGGATATTTTTTGGTGTTCAGAGCAGACCTTCAAATGTCTACAGGAGATCTTAAGAGATCTACATCATCCCTTTAGATAGCCAGAGCAGATCTTTGGAGATCCACAGCACACCTTCAGATGTCAACAGAAGACCTTCTAAGGTGAACACAAAACTTTTAGAGATCTACAAGTGACCTTCAAAGATTCACAGAAGATTTTCAAAAGTTCACAGAAGGCCTTCAGAGATCCTTGGGAGACTCTTTGGTCCTCTGAGCAGACCTTCATAGGTTCACAGCAAGTCTTGCAAGGTCTACAGCAAACTTTCAAAGATCTACTACAAAGCTTTAAAGGCCCAAAAGAGAACTTTATAGGTCCACAGCAGACCTTTAGATGTTCACAACAGACCTTGAGAGAGCCATAGTGAACATTCAGGTATCCACAGAAGACTTTCAAAGGTTCACAAGACACTTTCAGAGGTCCACAGGAGACTTTCACAAATTCATGGGGGAAACAGATTTTCTCTGGCTTACAGAGAAGCTCAGGTAAGACCTGAACCAGTTCAGTGATGTGCCTTTGATACCACAGAGTTCCAGCCTGAAGATCAGAATATTGTCAGGATTTGGGGTTTTCGATTCATGTTTCAGTTTGAGTTTATTGTTTATTTTATTTTGTTATTTAGTTATCTTTGTTTAGACTTGTCTTGGTTCAGTTCTTGTTCCTTGTGTCTTTGTTTCTTGTCATCATTCACTTCTCCTCTGTTTTTTGTTTGTCTTCCTGCCACACCCATCTTCGTGTAATCCTAGTTGTAAATACCTGGTGCCCACTTCCCCTAATTACCCTCTGCTTTAAAAAGTTGGTCATTTCCTCCATTTACTGGCTGGAAGATTGTCGCTTACACGCGCTGTATGGTTCCTGCCTTGTCCATGTCTTGTCTTGTCATTTTTGCTATATCCTGGATTTTTGTTATTGTTTAATTTTTCTGCCTCATCAGTGATTTGTTTTTGTTTCTTTCATTTTAAAATAAAGTACAAATTTTATTTTCTGAAGATAAGTCTGCGCATTGAGTTCAATCTCTTCTCAACCTGACGACTGTGGTCAATCTCTTCTCAACCTGAGAAATACTGTGGTTAACTGTGTCAAAGGCAGCTGTCAGGTCTAAAAGCAAAAGAACTGCTGAGTCGCCTGAATCTGTAGCTAATATAAGATCAATAAAAACTTTTAAAAGTGAAGTTTCAGTGCTGTGAAGAGCTTTGAAACCAGACTGAAACATTTTAAGAATGCTGTGTGCATTTGAAAAGGAACGCAGCTACATAAATACTATCCTTTCTAAATGTTTTGATAAAAAACAAAGTTTTGAAATTGGCCTAAAATTTGAAAGGACAGGTATGGGGCACCATTTGTAAAGGAGCTTGTGCTCAAAATTCATGCCTAAATTTTGTCACATTTAGCTTCAAACACTGTTTTAAAATGTAGTGTTGATTTTCTGATGTCACTTTTTACAACATTTAGCTAGTTATATGTAATTGTTACAGCTAAATGCTAAATATAAATCTAAATGCTAAATGTTAAATCTAAATATTATATGTTAAATCTAAATGTTA
>NC_051444.1:31396160-31397956 GCF_001649575.2 Kryptolebias marmoratus
GGTGTACCGAACGTGAAACGCTCGGCCAGCTGACAGCTGGCGAGCGGAGCAGGCATGTCCGAAAGTGTCAAAACAATTTTGTAATAAGGTCATGTACTGATGAACCGAGCAGATATTTGAGACTTTCAAAGCCACATTCTCACCTAAAAATGTTGTAAAAAATTGTGTTGTGTCACTTAGTGTGTAATATAGCAAAATAATTTGTTGGCCGGGCGGGGGCCGCTGCTCTGCAGAGAGGCTGAGGTTCCGAGGTTCAGGTGCGGACCGAGAGTGGCCGGGCGCGTGGCGCCCCCCGACGTGATCCTCTGCGCACCGCCGAAAACATTTTGTATTTTGTTGGTAAAAAAACTGCAGGGACTTTTCACAGGTTTCAGAGGAGTTATCAAGAAAAATTTCCATAAAAATAATCTACTATAATGTCCTTTAATATTTCTCTCATGTAACTGTTACATGCATGGCAGTGCCTCAATATTGTATACAAAACAACTTGTTTTAAAAAAGAAAATAACATGAAATAACTGAAGTAGCAGAACAGCTAAAAGGGTGAGCAGAACAACAAGAATCTGACAAGCTTTGGAAAATTAAGTTCAAAACTGTGGGTATTAAATGGGAAAGAGGAAAGCACAAAATACATTCTGCAATTAGAAACTAAGACCAGGTTTATCAGAGCAGCAAAAAACAGGTTTGTCTGAATAAAAAAACAAAAAAACAACAAAAATACATCACCTGGCCAAAAAAAAGTTGCCTCACCTTCCTGTTTTCTTCTCACCAATAATGACTGTTGTTATATTTACGCTGGAGGCTATTTTAGCCTCATTGTAAATAGTTCCAAAAAGTATTATTGACGTTCTGAGTCAAGGTCAGAAGCACACCACCCCCACTATAAACAGTGTTGGTGCTGCACTGCTTTACCCTCCTGAGACGCCGTATGGTGGACCAGAACCGCCTCGAAGCCGTGCGGAAGTCTTTCTCCATGGCCTCTCCGAACTCCTCCCATGCTCAAGTTTTTGCCTCAGCAACCACCCAAGCTGCATGCCGCTTGGACTGCCGGTACCCGTCAGCTGCTTCTGGAGTCCAACAGGCAAAGAAGGCCCAATAGGACTCCTTCAGCCTGACAGCATCGCTCAATGCCGGTGTCCACCAGCAGGTTCAAGGGTTGCCACCGCGACAGGCACCAACTACTTTGTAGCCACAGCGCCGATAAGCTGCCTCAACAATAGAGGCACAGAACATGGCCCACTCGGACTCAATGTCCCCCACCTCCCCTGGAACATGTTTGAAGTTCTCCCAGAGGTGGGAGTTAAAGCTCCGCCTAACAGGAGACTCTGCCAGACATTCCCAATAGACCCTCACAATACGTTTGGGCCTGCCAAGTCTGACCAGCATCCTCCCCACCATCGGAGCCAATTCACCACCAGGTAGTGGTCAGTTGACAGCTCCGCCCCTCTCTTCACCCGAGTGTTCAAGACATGCGGCCACAGATCAGTTGAAACAACAACAAAGTTGATCATTGAACTGCGACCTAGGGTGTCCTGGTGCCAAGAGCACATATGGACACCCTTATGTTTGAACATGGTGTTCGTTATGGACAATCCATGAGGAGCACAGAAGTCCAACAACAGAACACCACTCGGGTTCAGATCAGGGGGGCCGTTCCTCCCAACCACACCCCTCCAGGCCTCACTGTAATTGCCCACGTGAGCACTGAAGTTCCCCAGCAGAACAAGGGAGTCCCCAGGAGGGGCACTCTCCAGTAACCCCTCCAAGGACTCCAAAAAGCAGGGGGGGGGGGGGGG
>NC_051444.1:31399023-31425804 GCF_001649575.2 Kryptolebias marmoratus
CCTATCAGTGAGTCAGACAAACAAGGATTCTAACGAGCCTCCATTGTTAGGAGAGTGAGGACAATTTGCAAGCAATCCAGCTTACATCACATCTCAGCTTTAAAAGCTCAACTCCACACTCTCTATTTCTGAATTGAGAAAGCTCCTCGGATGAGAAGCGAAACGTCTTTAGCTACAGAATAGAAGTCCAGTTGTTTTTGTTTTTTAACTTTTTTTGAATGTTAGTAAGATATATTTTAATGTAAAATGAAGTTTTGTTTTTTGGGTTAAAATTAAACAAAACTAGGCATCTTTGTCATTTATTTGTGTTATTCATGAGTTGTAGGACTTTAATGAGCATTACTTTGAAAGATAATTTGTCACATTATTATATTCTTTTTTACTTTTACAAAGAATGGTTCACTGTTTTGACAAGGCTCGGTGTGTTTGGATTCAGAGCAGACAGACACCAACGAAGTTTTAAAGTTTTTATTGTCACTAAGTGGTTAAGAGAGACGCTAGCTCCCAGAACAGCACGCTCTTCATGCAACAGCAGAGATCTCCAGGCAGGTAAGACCACCGAGGAGAGTGGGCTGAAAAAGGTGAGGTCTTTCGGAGGAGGGAACTGGCAAACGGGAGAGTCCAGAGACAGGCAAAGGGTCAAAGTCGGGAGGTCAGAGAGCAGAAGACAAATCCAAATTGATGCGAACCAAGAGGGAAAGTCCAGAGAGCAGAAACAAGGTTGGAAACCAGGGGTGAGAGTCAGAAGCGGTCTCAGGCAAGGAGCAGGTAAGGATCGAGAGTCGAGGGTCAGGCAAGAGATCAGGCATGGGCTTGGAGAAAACACTGGACATGTACTTGGCGAACCGTTCAATAATCTGACACTGGAGAGACGTGGAGAGTGAGTTTAAGTAGGGCCAGGAACAGGTGAACAGGATTAGGCTGATTGCTGTGGCATGAAACCAGGAGGTGTGGCAGGAACAGAGAAACTGTGACATGTTTTTTTGTAGGACATAATCAAAAAAGCAATGAAACTTAATTTGTTGAAAATTTAACCAGCTCTTATCATGGCTGCTTCCTACCTCTGGATAATTTCACTCAGTTAGGAACTTTGCAAAGTAAAAAAAAAAAAAAATTAAATAAAAGGGCTATTTGAGATCCTAAAAGAACAAAAGAACTACCTGAGGATTCAAATGTGAGAAGAAACCAAACCAAACAAAGAATCAAGATGGTCTTTACAAACAAAACTCTGAAAATCAGTTTTATGTGAAACCTAGAGACATAGGCAGACACAAAACAAAGTCTAGAAATCAAATATGAACTCAAAAAGAAAATAACCTGAATAAAACCAGAGAAAACAGAAACCAGAGACTATGATGGTTTGTTGCTGTGACATTTCTCTCAGCTACTTCTTCCTGAGGTTAAAGGCTGCAGATGAAAAAAGTCCATTGTATTAATGCTGCTGACACATTTTCCAGTAAAAACCCTTTAGCCGGATGTGGTTTGGGAAATCCCCCCCCCAAAAAAAATAAAACCCTGTTGGTGTGGGTCGACCTGCATTCACCTGAGGTCACCAGAGGAAATGTGTGACACACTGACCTCCATCTGCAGCTCCTTTGTTCTTCATAAGCTGCTAAGTGGAGCAGAGCAGAGACCCCTCGGAGCACCTCCCACCACTTTCTCCTCATGCTCTGCAGGTTGTCACATGACCCCCACCCACTGCGCTTCCCATCGGGCCATTTCATTATTGTGGCATGTGAAGGCAAAGGCCTGAGCCACTGTTCTGGGCCCTGCCATTCCAGGCGGAAGCCACAGACAGGAAATAGGGACGTTTGATCTGGAGAAGAGAGAGACACAGAGAGGCAAAAGAAGGAACTGCCATGCCAGAACACACTATGCTACAAACAAGACCAGCAGACTTTCCAAACACACATTAAGACCGACTTATGAGATCTGCTTAGATCAGTGCAATGATCATCTTGAGGTGAAGTATTATGGCATAAAACAGTTTAATGATCAGGATATATATATATATATTTATTAATCTTTCAACAGTGTTTACCAAACTAAATTTGGGGAACATAACCACTGTGCCAACCCCAAGTCCAGCACCCTGAGACTGTACACAAAAACAAAAGGAGGGAGCCAGAGTTCTAGTGAGCATCAAAGCCACTATACAAGATGAAACAACTAAGATCCTGGAGTACATCAGGAAGAAAACCCCCAATGATGAACTGTTCAGTGACTGTCTCAGCTCAAGCAGCAAAAAAACAATGTGGAAGAAGAGAAACAAGAGGAACCATAATGGAAAAATCAGTCCCTGCACAGCATGTACAACCTGGTGAATAAGGAAGTGGCTGATATCAACAAATCTTACCAGTGGCTAGAAAAGGCTGGACTAAAGGACACCAGAGAGGCACTAATCATGGCAGCACAACAGCAGGCTGGGGTCTATCATACCAGACAGGACCAAAGATGCATGCTACGTAAAGATAACCATGAGACAGTCCAAGTGGTTGGAAGTGAAGTAGAACTGCCCATGTATAAAATAGGGTAAACTGGGTCTTATTTCAATCTATGTATATTTCTATCTAGAGCTGCTGGATCAGGGGCTAAATTTATTTTTCCACACTGTTTTGCCATATTGGCTTCATTGTTCCTTTATAAATAATCATATTAAGGAATCTGTTGTGCATTTTTGTTCATTTGACTTTACATTTATGTAGTTTTAGAACCTGGTAAATATCAGAACAGTTTTATTATATCCTGATATGTACAATTCTAGAACTGAAAGGTGGTGAACTTTTTTTCCCCAGGACTGAGGCGACAAACTGTAAAAACAGCTGCATCATACTGGGATGAACACTTTAAAGCTTTTCCAAGTTTTTCATTTTCACAGTGCACAGCTTTGTTTCATACCATGAACAGGAACAATCTGCCAACTCAAATGTTTCCACAGAGGGAAAACAAGAGTCAGACTGATTTATGTTCCCTGTGCATACACCACTAATACAAACCACCAGAAAACTGATTAGCCACACATTTTAAAAACCAGAAGCCAGCTGAATTCTCCAACATGATTTTTTTATCTGCAGTGAAACAGCTTAAATCAGGATCTACAGTTACAAATTCAGTAATAGCAAAAACATTTAAAGAACAAATTAATCTTTTAAAAACAACTGTACAGCATGTGAGCCAAACAAAACCACCACCACAGATAAAACAAACTTTTTTTTTTTGCAACACAAGGAAATAATGGGTCATATTACCTCTGCAGTACTTCTGTGTTCAATCAAAAAGTCAGAGAGTAAAATATTTTCCAAAAAACAAATCAACAAGATGTAACTAAACAGTTCAGTAACAACTGAGAGTACACCAAGACAGACAAATTATACAATTAATCAATTAACTGTTAAACCATTTTTTTTAATTGAGGTTCATCAATAATATTAATAAAAATAAATAAATAAAAATCAGAGGATATATATTTTATTAGCATCAGTTCATAATGGTCCATCAGAACTTGTGTCAATCTGCCTTTTGGCCTCCTGTGTTTGCCTCTCCTGTTTTCCCCTGATTGGTTGGCAGACTAAATACTCGCAGCTGCAGCAGATTAAGTTTGTCTACTCTCGGGTTCTTAAGGCAGTATGGAAGAACAGATTGATGCTGGAACATCGTTTACCATTGAGTTCCTGAACTAGTGAGCAGTTGTTTCGAACTGTTTGAAGATGCCTACCTGCAAATTATTCGAGAGTCACTTACCTGTTGATGATCCGAGCCAAAGCCAGTCTGCCTCCTTCCAATCTGGAAGTCCACTTACCTGAGCATCGTCCACCTGTAAATACTCACACGGGAATACGGGACCTCACCTCCAAGCACCTACTACCTCTACAATTCGTAAGATTACCTGTACCAATTATGCCTACAAGAAGTTCCCACCGACAAACAAGTCACTTATCGATATCCCTTTCTTTCAGATCCTGCCAAACAATCCCACTTGCACTGTTAATAAAGCCACTTAGCTAGAAGAACCAACATGGTAACTTTTGCTCGGGGAACTATGTGGTTGTGCAACACTCAGCTGATGATCAGTGTCACTTCTGCAGGTGACATTCACCAATGGAGGACTCTAGTTGTACACAGCAAATGCAAAAGTGTTACTTTTTCAGAGTTTGAGTATGTAGAGTTGTTTTTTCAACACTGTAGAGTTTATTAGTAATTAGATACACTTCTGGTGTTGGAACAGTGACACCTACTGGTGTCATTTATTTGTGCAGTGTTGGCATAGAGTTTTATGTTAAACTCACCAACTCTCACGGTGTGCATTTGTGATTGAGTCTTCACGGTTCTCATTTTACGCAGTGTGCGTGGGCACGTCGGGTGAGTGTCTGTTGCGACGTACTCTGAATGCGCATGTGCCAAACAAGCAGAAGGCGGTTATTTTTTGGCGGCATTAAACTAACTTGTGGACAGAGCGGTGTAAAACATAGCGTCTTTTGGGACAACAAAAAACACAGGTAAGTACATTGGCAGTTATATTTGTATGTTAAATTTTGACCAAGTGTTAGTGACATTAGCTGGCAGTTAAGTAAATGTACGCTAGACATGCTAAATGTCACTTAAGGAAGATGTACCAATTTATCATTGCTAGCTGATTTTTTTCCCCCCTAAGGAGACAATGTCATTATTCCCATTGCTTTTCTTAAAAACTGCACTTTCAGTTCCCTCCGTGTTGTGTTTGTCCTCTCCCGCTCCGTCTCCGGTCGCTCTCCAAATGCAGCACGTGCTGCTAATTAGCATTCCCACTGCTCGTGCTTCTCATCTTGTAGCCTAATTTACAGCGCCTTAAGAATACCATTCATAGCTTACATAATGCAACAAAAGCCTCCACCAGTGACTGAACCAGTGACTGTTAAAAGTTATAACAGTTTTGCCCTACGTTTGTTAGGTGATGTTAATATGCTGTTAGCATGGCCTGCTCAAAGTCTAAATAATGATGAACTTTTTTTTCTCAGATGTGTGACAATGCTCTTTAAAGTTCAATACGCAGGAAAGAAACGGTATATCAAACTCAATGGAGCCTCATATTCAACATTTTTGAGACAAGGTAATATTTTTTGGTTTATTCAACTTGCTTAAAATCTTTTTTTTTGCATGCGTTTTCATAAATTTGTTCACTTTTTGTCATAGAAGTAAATTTGCAGGAATATTAGTGATGTGTATTCTATATATCCATCCATTTTCTTTACCTGCTTCATCCTTATATATGAACAATTTAATTGACTCCAAAAATGTATGTTCATTTACAGCGAAAGAGAAGTTTGACATCCCTGAAGAAACAAATGTATATCTTGCCGATGAAACTGGGACTGAGGTGGATGAAGACGTCTTCAGTGACATTCTGGAGGAGAAATCTGACATCGTCTGGACCCTCACTGATGCCACTTCTGTTGAGGGTAACAGTAGCACTATAACATTAGGCTATCTTATTTAATACAACTAAAACTGTTTACATATAGAACGTTCAGAAGATTTTGTTTTCTTTTTTCATGATTCAATAACACAGACAAAATGAATCTCTCATTGTAGGCAAAACTTTTTTAATGATCCACTATCTCTTTGTATTTCTGGTTTCTCCTCAGAATCTCCTGTGCAGTCCTCATGCACAGACACTCTTTCTGTGTCATCGCGTTCGTCAGACAGTGAGCTTTCGTTCATGTCCCCTAAACGACGATGCATCAATGACACACAGATGCTGTCCCCAAGAAGAAATTCAAGTGATGACATATCTTTACAGGCCAAAGAGGTGATATTTTCACTTTATTTATATAAAATTACTTGGTTTATTTATGTGGGAAATACTTTATGAATGGAGTGGGGCCAAACTGAAATTGTGAGTAGCTTGACAAATGTATTTGGATGCCTGAATAAATCTGTACCTGAATAACTTTGGATGTTTCACACTTTTAAGCTTGTGAAAACACTTCTGGATGCCAAGCCAGGAGGAGAGAAGATACTCAAAGAATACAGACAAACAGGGGAGGTTAAAGATCCATTACGGCGAAAACTGGTGAACATAGTTGTTGCAGCAATGATTGAGCAGTATGGGTAAGTTATTTTTATTACGCTTGTAAATACAGGATAATCAGCTACACATAAAAATGTCAGGTCAGGCCATGGAAAAAAATCCTAATCAAAGTCTAATCTTAAAATCTTAGGACTGCTCCACCGATGGATGTAAGGACACGTTATGCATTGGGAATTGTCACCCTGTTTCCTTGTCTGAAAGATCCGTTCTCTGAAAAAGGATATGTGAGTATACCCGTTGAGTAGAACGTTTTAGAGAGATATTGTAATGATGATTTAAGAATTAAACACTCTTTTTTTGACAAACATTGTTATTCACTGTAGGAGCACTTCTATGATTCCAACAGTAATGAAGGCTACATCGCTTGGAAACTAAAGAACATGCAGCGTGAAATGAGCAGTGGCAGCAGGAGGAGCAGCAGCAGCAGTCAGGATCCACCAAGCAAGAGAGGACCACAGTTTGCGAGGTCTGTGACTGCAGCGCATCAGCTGGAGGGTGACCAGTGCAGAGAGGCCATTTCCCTTCTGAGGCACACCACAGATGAAAAGCAGATCTTCTTGAAAATGGAACAAACATTTCAGCACAGACAAGCACTGATTCATGATTCTGAGAAGTGTGAAACCCTCCTCAGTGTGTTCCCAAGATTCCTTGATACAAAAGGACTGGTGAGTCCACTTTGAAGAGAAAATCTTAAGATGAAGTCTTTGCTCAAAAATCTGTTAATTCAGATTTGCTTTAACACATTAATAAATCCAGCAAAGCATCTCCCTTAATGCTGACATGTACGCACGTGAACACCCCAGTCAAGTTTTGTTAGTTCCTTTTAACTTTAACAACTTTAGGTCACATGAGTAATAGAGGATAGCTGAGTTTTTTTACCTCAACTCAGTGTAGCTTGTCTTGTTTTCTCCTGCTTTGATGTTCTTTGTAACTTATAATTTAATCTTTTGTTTCTCCTTTTGTAAGGTGCTCCAGGATTTCCAAATGATGTCGGGAGAGGAAATCTCATCAAAACTAATGGAAAAGTGGGGAACCTCTTTGAGGCAGAAAGTCATCAAAGAAGCCAAAAACCTCACTAGGACACCAATGCTGGAGTCTCTCCTTCAGTCTGCTGAGGAGAACCCAGAAGAAAATGAAGAGTCATCAGGTTGGTCTTAGCTTTGTGGACCACTATTAAATAAATAATTTGTGCCTACAATGAGAGATTAATTTTGTCTGTGATATTTTTGAAGCATGAAAAAAAGAAGAAAAAAAAACTACTGAACTTTGTATACTTTAACAGTTTTAGTACTGTTTTAAAAACATGCAGAATATTAGATTAAATATTTTACACTACATTGACAAAATATCACAACTTAGTTGAA
Source organism: Kryptolebias marmoratus (assembly GCF_001649575.2). Taxonomy (NCBI): domain Eukaryota; kingdom Metazoa; phylum Chordata; class Actinopteri; order Cyprinodontiformes; family Rivulidae; genus Kryptolebias; species Kryptolebias marmoratus. The sequence goes on from NC_051444.1 coordinate 31,406,455, forward strand.
TGATGCATTTTTTTCAAATAACCAACAAATGTTTTTTTTTGTAGCACAATTATGAATTGTATTGCATATCTGACAGTGTTTCATTTAAATCTTTTAGAGTCTGCCTGGGACAGTGACATGGCAGCACTGTTGCTGTTGGTGTACCTCCTGCCTCCACCACCCAGTGGGAAGAAGAGGGCTGTGAAGCTCACCGTTCGAGAAGCTCTGAGCCATGTTGTCAAGTTTCACAAAGTGAGTGGCCCCAACCTTGAGTGAACTGTATGTTATAGTAAAGTTGGGACAGCTGTATCTAATTTGTTTTTGTTCCATTGAATTTTTTTTCAGTCATGCTGCAACCTTCAAGAGACGACAACCTCAGTCCAGGGGAGGCAGCCCTACATTTTAGCGGTTGGAACATCGCGTCGCACCATCAATGACTACTACATTGTTGTGGATCATCAACTCATTCCCTGCAAGGCTAAGTCTTCAATTTCAGCCTTTGATGAACTCTTTAAAGCACACTATGTGTTTGGAATCTCTTACGATCAGGCCCTGCACAATATGTACACATTTGTGCAGACCACCATTTACAATATTGATGTTGGTCTGTGTCATGAAAGCCCCAGGGTGAAGGATCTTAGAGCAAAGCTCCTCAACTGAGTCACCTAAATTAACAAATGCAACAAGATGCTTCGATGTTTTGTTTGCAAGTGTACTTTTTGCTCGGTCAAGGATTTAGTTCGGCATCTCAAGTTCTCTCATGGCTTTTACCCCGGTTTGAAATTTAAACTGTTGTGTGACCAAGATGGCTGTTGTCAGAGATTTTGCACATTTTCGGGCTTTCGAAAACATCTTCATAACAAGCACAAAGCCTGTTTTGTGGATAATTTTGAGGAAACATGCTCTAATTCTACAGTAGATCAGTCATTTGAAATTTCTTCTGAAGAGCCTTCTTGTTCTGAAGAGCAACCACATAGTTTCCAAAACAGTGAAAGAAATAGGCAAAATACTCAAGAGATGTGTGCATCACTGATTGGTAAACTAATTGGCTGTGGTGTGGCAACCACTGTAATAAAGTCTGTTGTACAAAATGTAGAGGAACTTATAGATGAAGTTCAAACAAATATAGAAGCTGATGTTCTAAACATAAGTTCTGGCAATGAGAATTTGAAAGTCCAGTTGGAGGATTATTTCAAAAGTGTAGGAAATCCATTCAGTGGTGTTAACACAGAGACAAAATGGAAGAAACACTTTGTGGAAAAATGGGGGGTGGTCGAACCTGTTGAGATTGCCCTTGGTGTACGGTATGATGCGCAAAGAAATCAAACTTCTTGTACATATGATCAAGTTCCAGTAACAGACAAGTTTGTTTACATTCCCATATTAGAGACTTTGAATTTTTTTTCTTTCAACAAAGAGATATGTAGCCATTTTGTTCAGCCATCAGATGAAGATGGAGTGTACAAAGATTTTTGTGATGGTAGTTATTTTAAAGCTCATCCCCTGTTCTCCAACAACAAAAATGCTCTCCAAATCCTGATTTTCTTTGACGAATTTGAAACTGCAAATCCACTTGGATCCAAGCATGGAATTCATAAAATTGGAAGCATCTACTTTGTTCTTAGAAATTTGACTCCAAAAATTAATTCTGCTCTCATGAATATCCATCTTGTTGCATTATTTCACAGTCAGGATATTAAAAAGTATGGCATCAACTCAATCCTGGAGCCCCTGGTATATGATCTCAAAATCCTTGAGTCCTCAGGAATCTGTGTTCCTTTTTCCAAAAGTTTAGTTCATGGAACAGTAGCACAAGTCACTGGGGACAATTTAGGTTTGCATACACTACTTGGATATGTTGAATCTTTCAGTGCTAACTATTTTTGCCGCTTTTGTGTGGCTAACAAAGATGTCTGTCAAGAGCTTTTCACTGATGATGATCCAAACTTGACATTGTGCAACAAAGAACTCCATGTTCAGCATTGCCTTGATGTAGAGAACCCTACAGTGACATCATCATTTGGGGTGAAGCGAATTTGCTTACTTAATGATCTACAGTACTTTAATGTTTCCGACAACTATGCTGTTGACATTATGCACGACATATTGGAAGGTGTCGGGCAATTGGAGTTAAAGTTACTTTTTCAGTACCTCTCAGACAATAAAATCATATCCAAATATGAGGCAATCGAAAGAATATACTCATACAACTATGGATATCTTGAACGAAAGAATCGTCCCAACAGAATAAACTTGGAACACATGAGTAATTCAATAGGCTTAAATGCTATTCAGACATTTTGTTTGATTAGAAATGTCCCACTAATATTCGGAGATGTAGTGCCAGAAGGCAATGCTTATTGGAGACTGTTGCTGCTACTGCTTCAAATTCTCAATATTGTGTTTTCACCAGTCATTACAGAAGGGATGACCATTTGTTTGAAGCATCTCATTATTGATCATCACAAGTTGTTCAAAGAGCTCTACCCACAGCAAAACTTGATACCGAAACACCACTTCATGATCCATAATCCAAGGATCATACGAAAGATTGGCCCAATTCTTCACTTTTGGTCAACCAGATTTGAGGCAAAACATAAGTTTTTTAAGAACACTGTAAAAAATTTCAAAAACATCACTAAGACATTAGCCCAAAAACATCAGATGGCAATAGCATACCACTGGGAGTCATTGCCTTTGAAAGGCATTGATTCGGGACCTATAAAGACAGTGAAAGTATATGATTTAACAAATGGGGACATGGTGGCAGATAACCTGCATACTGACATGAACTGTGAGGTGGATGTGGTGTCTTGGGTTGCCTGTTATGGAACAGAGTATCGCCCTGGTCTTGTTGTGTGTTCCAAGATTGAAGATGGAATGCCAGTATTTAGTCAAATAAGGGACATTATTGTTTTTGCTGGGAATTATTTTCTTGCTGTTGAACACTTTGAAACTCTTGGATTTGATGAGCATTTTCACTCCTACCATGTTGTGAAGGGAAATGAGTTTGATGCTTCTCTGCTGAGGGTTGACCAGTTGCATTTCTTCCAACCTGTTGACCTTCAGACAACATACGGTTTTGAGAAGAATGATCTGTATGTGGTTCTTGAGCATGTACTGTTGTAAAAGATATTGACAGAAGATTTGTTCTTGTAGCTTTGTTTAAGAATAGCTCTTTTCACAAACTTGGATGTTTGTACCGGGTAGTCAAAATTGCACAATACTGCTAGAGTACCACTTTGATGCAAATTATGTTGTATTTCTTTTACAGCTTTTACATTTTGTTAATTGAGTTTGTCTTTGTTTACGGTGAATAATGATAAAGGTGCAGTGCTAAGTGTTCAAACAATTCTGGCAATTGTTAAAATTTTATTTTTATATGAAGGATGTCCTTTGTTTTCTCAAGTTGCTGTATACTTGAATTTTTTTTTATATAATCCTGTTTTAACACAAGTTAACCTGTTTTAAAATAAAGTCTAATGATACACTATTTTGGTGTTATTTATTTAACTCCAATGTCCAGTGTTATTTCAACACTGGAAATTTGGACCCAAATTTGAAATTTGATCACTGAGTTTGGTGTAAACTTTACTCTTAAAGTGTAACATGTACACTAAACCATTTGCTTTACACACTTTGACGGAGTTAATTTTTTTTCTCTGTCAATCTGAAAAGAGTCAAATGATATCAGTAAAAGAGTTCATTTATACTCTATAAGTGTAAAATTTTTTACACTATTTTGGTGTTATTTATTTAACTCCAATGTCCAGTGTTGTTTCAACACTGGAAATTTGGACCCAAATAATCACTGAGTTTGGTGTAAACTTTACTCCTAAAGTGTAACATATACACTAAACAATTTGCTGTGTAGCTGTGTGTTTCAGGTTGTTGTTGTAAATTATTTTTAAAAAGGCTTTGAAAAAACTAACTTCCTAGGAATTGTAGGAGCCAAAACTCAGACAACAGATCAGTCTACTTTGTTTCACATACTCAAAGAAAAGCACATTATAAAAAACAACAGATAGCTTTTGTGTAGCTGAACCAGGCTCAGGATGGATGTCCATCTGCCTCAATTGGGCTTGAGAAGACTAGAAAGAGACAGACAAACACAGAAGGACTGGTCCCGGTGTAGTTTTTATAGGAAAAAAAAAACAAAGAAAAACACAGATTAAAGTATACATATATAAACATGTAAAGTAGAAAGAGTAAATACAGCAGCAGAGTAAGGAAATATGGTCAATTTGTCCTCCAGAAGTCTTACCCTATGTGAGGATCTGGAGTTTTGTCCCCGCCCTGCTGGCGTGGTCATGAACCTTCCCCTCTCAGCTGCAACTGATTTCCCTGATGAACAGCACCTGGTATTTAAGGCTTTGCTGGTTCCTGATCTTCGCTGGAGCATCGCACCTTCTGGATCAGGATCTCCGCCTCTGATTCTGACTCTAAGCTCACGACTAAGCTAATCTTTGTTTTGTGTCCCTGCCTTTGCTTCAGGTCAAGTGCTCTATGGCGAAACCCGCCTAACTGGAACCACTGCCTACTCACCTGAAGAAACTTACCTTGTCCTGGATCTCAGTTGTTCTCCTCCTGGATTGTCTCTGGATCGTTTCCACGCCACACTATCACTCGGACCTGTAAGGAAAAGATTTATTCCTTTATTGTGCACAAAAACTGATCAAAGTACAACCAAGCACCTGAGACTCGCCTTGCTCCTGTTTGCCATTTTAGATCCTCCTGGTTTGATGCACTGTAACATACCCTATCACCTGTAAATAAACTTACTTACCTTTTTACTACGTCTCCGTGTTCTGGTCTCCCGTACCACTCATACAACTCACCCTCTGGTTCCTGTCACCCTATAGCAGCATAACAACGGGATAGCTCAGGAAACCTAAGCCAACCCTAACTATAGGATTTATAAAAGTGGACAATCCTAAGCCAAGTCTTATGAACAGAAACTGGAAGTTGGTTCCACAAGAGAGGAGACTGATAACTGAAAGCTCTGCCTCCTGTTCTACTTTTAGAAACTCTAGGAACCACAAGTAAACCTGCAGTTTGAGAGCGAAGTGCTCTGTTAGGAAAATATGGAACATTAAGATCTTTATCATAAGATGGAGCTTCGTGGTTGAGAGCTTTGTATGTTAGAAGTAAGATTTTAAATTTTATTCTTAATTTGACAGGCAGCCAATGAAAACAAGCTAAAACTGGAGAAATATGATCTCTCCTTCTAACTCTCATCAGAAGTCTATCAGCAGCTTTTTGTATCAACTGAAGACTTTACAGAGTTTTTTGGACACCCAGATAATAAAGAATTATAATAGTCCAACCAAAACATGATAAATGCATGTACCAATTTTTCTGCATCATTTTGAGAGAAGGTGTTTCTAATTTTTGACATATTGTTCAGGTGGAAAAGAGTCCTGGTAACAATTTTAATGTGTGGGTTGGATAACATTGTTACGTCCCGGCTCAGCCAGAGGGTGAGAGACGTAAGATTAATATTCCCAGACAGTCTTAGGTGGTGATAAGAAAAGGTGTTTATTCTTGTTCGGTTTAAAAATAGGGTTGCAAACAAAGGTAACAATGAACACAACCTCCAAACAGGAGTGTGACACATGAAAAAAAATTAACAACCAAAACTAATACAAATTTAACTAAAAAAAAAGTTATGTCTCAACTTAAAGCGGGGCCAAATGGCTCTTGGACACAAAGTTTAAGTAATGGCTGAAAGCCAAACAAAACACAGAAGTTTCAAAAGAAAAACAAGCACCAAATACTTCTGGAATACAAACTACTAGTGCAGAACACAAAGACCAGAGGCTTTCAGAGCTAACCAAACTACACAGCTTACAGCAGAAGTAAACACAAGCAACAAAGCTTAAACCAGAGTCCAACAACCAGCAAAAAAGAGGCAAACTGTTCAAAACAGAGGAACAGCTGCCCCACATGGAAGGAAGTGAGGGCTTAAATATGGTGGGTCTTCTCAGGGATAGGTGGAACCGACAATTGACCAGCCAATTACGACATCCATGGGCGGTGACCAGGAAGGAGAGACAGGAAGGGCTGCATCCAATGGTCCCACAGTGGAGCCCGCTGACTCAGCAGACTGTACCATGAGGAGAAAGGAAAAAGAAAAGAAAAGAAAAACACACACATGGCCACTGGCCGTAACAAACATATACTGATAAAAAAAGTCAGGATAGTGAAGTGAAGGATAGTTTGTTAATACCATCCAGAGGAAGTGAAAGTCTGTAAAGTTTGTTCTTAAGTTTGTTCACTTTATTGCATATTTTGCCAAAGAACAGAGAGAAATCAATGCGCTACTAAACCACACTTGGTGTACATCCACAAAGAACACAAAATAGTCCCAATAAATAATGTATTGCTTTTACCAAATACATAACAGTTCCCCCCATCCAGCTTTGATGAACCAAAACATATATTCAGCTAAATGTTGTAACAACATAAATTTACTCAAACAGAAATATGGTACCTACTCAGACATTTACAACTTAAAAGCAGGTTATTTACTCTCAAACATTTAAACTACTTCCTTATGAACAGGTAATCTATAAATTCAGTCTCTGAGGTGCTCTACAATTTCTCTCAGGGTAACGTCTGCATGTTTGAGTCCATGGTGCTATGTGTGGAAAGTTCAGCTGGTTGAGCACTGATGGTTTCACCTGAACCCTGGACCTCAGAAGATGTAGCAAAAGTAAACTCCTCTGAACCTCGAGATGTAGATGTGTCCTCAGGTTTCTCTAGAACCTAGCGGGTTTCTGCATCTAGAATCTGATCAACATGTCTATGCCAGACTGAGTTGTCTCCAACATTTATGTTGTACGTCAGAGGTCCTGTCTGAGACAGAATTGTGCCAGACTGCCATTTCTGACTTGGGCATCTATAGTCTCTGGTGAGAACTTTTTGTCCAATGTCAAATGATCTGTTTTTTTTCCTTGTTGTTTCTACCAAGGAAAACTGTTTGTCCTGGACATTCTTGCGGATGTCTGGTTTCAACAGATCCAGACGAGATCTCAGATTTCGTCCCATAAAGAGCATTGCAGGTGTCTGTCCGGATGTTGAATGCGTGGTGTTCCTGTAAGCCAATAAGAAATTTTCTGTTGCAGGGGTCTCCCCTCTGTCCGGCTGGCTTTCATTGACCTCTTGAATGACTGGATGAACCGTTCAGCTTGTCCGTTTGTTGCAGGGTGGTAAGGAGCTGACGTGATATGTCGTACACCATTGGTCTTAAGAAAACACTGGAACTCCTCTCTTGTAAACTGACGGCCATTGTCACTTACAAGCTGTTGTAGTAGACCTGTGCGTGCAAAGAATGACCTAAGGATGTTGACTGTGCTGGTTGCTGTTGCATGCTTAACAGGAAAAATTTCTGGCCACTTTGAGTGAGCATCAACCACAATCAGGAACATTTGGTCCATGAATGGTATATGGACGCGTTGCCACGGGGTGGATGGCCACTCCCATGCGTGTACCGGCGCTGGCTGGTGTTGGCGCAGTGTCTGCTGGCAACCAGTGCAGGATTTAACCACATCCTCTATTTCACAGTCTATGCCTGGCCACCAAACATAGCTTTGAACAAGACTTTTCATCTTGACCACACCCAAATGTCCATCGTGTAGTGAATTTAATAGTTTTTGCGTAGTATGGGTGGTATAATGACACGGGTTCCCCACATGACACATCCTTGGCAAACTGATAGCTGGTCTTTGCGGCTGGAGTATGCAGAGAACTGAGTGTCACTGGAGGATGGCCAGCCATTCACAGTCAAATCATACACTTTGGATAAGATTGTGTCTCGGTTTTTTATCTTTTCACCTGAGCACTTGTGACAGGGAGGGGTTCCATTTGTGTTCCATTTGTGAAACACAGTTGCTGGGTCAGTGGTTTCTTCAGTGGTTTGCATTTGTGGGAGATGTGAAAGTCCATCTGGGTTTCCATGCAGTTTTGTCCCTTTAAATTCAATAGTGTAGGTGTGAGAGCGAAGGAGCAAGGCCCATCGCTGTAACCGTGCTGCAGCCATGGTTGGAACACCTTTCTGTGGGTTAAAGATGGACACCAGCGGTCGGTGTTCGGTGATCAGGGTGAAGTGTCTTCCACATAAATATTGATTGAACTTCTTCACTCCCCACACTAGACTGTCTATCTGTGCATAATTACACTCGGCTGCATTTAAGTACCTTGAGGCAAAAGCAATTGGTCGTTCTACTCCATTGGGCATTTTGTGAGATAGCACAGCACCGATGCCATATGGAGAGGCATTACATGCAAGGCAAAGGGGAAGATTTGCGTCAAAGTGTGTTAGCACCTCCTCTGATGTAATGAGCTGCTTAGCACTATTAAATGCCTTTTTACAGTCTTTTGTCCAGTTCCACTTGACATTTTGTTGCAGCAGCTTGTGTAAGGGGTGCAGAACCGTTGACAGATTCTGCAGAAACCTGTGATAATAACTAATTAAGCCCAAGAATGAATATAGCTGATTAACATTTTTAGGTTCTGGTGCCTTCAAGACTGCTTCAACTTTGTCTTTGGTTTTGTGTAGTCCATGCCTGTCGATCTGATGTCCACAATACTCAATGGCATCTTTGAAGAACTCACATTTGTTTTTGTTTGCTCTCAGTCCATATTTTTCTAGCCTGGCCAGGACTTCTGCTAGGTTAGTTAAATGGCTTTCGTCATCGACACCTGTGACAATAATGTCATCCAAAAAACATTGTGTTCCTGGAATGTCCTGCAGGACCTGATCCATGGCATGTTGCCATACTGCTGGAGCACTAGCGATACCAAATACCAGTCTGTTGTACCGGAATAGACCTTTGTGAGTATTTATCACCAGATATTTCTTGAATGTCTCTGCTACCTCCATCTGTAGATAAGCTTGGGCAAGGTCAATTTTTGAAAAGTGTTTGCCACCTGCTAGTGCTGTGAATATGTCTTCTATCCGCGGAAGTGGGTACTGATCAACGCGGAGTACTGGGTTCACTGAAACCTTAAAATCACGACAGATTCGCACACAGTCACCTGTCTTCTTGCTCACTGACACTATTGGTGTAGTCCAGTCTGACCATTCCACTTTGGTGAGTATTCCTTGCTCTTCCAAGCGTTGAAGCTCTGCTTCGACTTTGGGGCGTACAGCATGTGGTACAGAATGTGCCTTGTGAAACCTGTGTTTTGCATCGTCTTCCAATATGATCTGTGCTTTAATATTTTTCAGAGTGCCAATTCCTTCCTTGAACACTGGAGCATGTTCCTCAAGTATCTGTTTCAGTCTTTCCTCCACAGAACTTGCACTTAGGTCTGGTGCCAGTCTCATGGACTTTCTTTCCAGTCAATATGGATGCGTTTCAACCAATCACGTCCAAACAGTGACACACCTCGATTTTTCAGAACATAAAGTTCAAGGTTGCATTTATTTTTCTCATATTCAACTTTCACTTTCAGTTTTCCCAATGGAGTTATTCTTTCACCTGTGTATGTTTTTAGTTTCACTGAGGTGTGTTTTAATTTCAGATTGGGAAATTTTTCTCTGTAATCTTCATATGAGATCAGTGAGAGGGCTGACCCAGTATCCAGCTCCATCTTTAATTTAACTCCTTGTATTTTAGGTGTGAGCCATATTGCATCCTTCTCCTTCTCCTTGTCTTGTATTGTGTACAGCTCAAGGTACGCCAGATCCTCCTGAGAAGAATTTGAGTCTGTCTCATTTACTCCATGCAGTTTCCTGTCTTTTTTACACATTTTGTTTTTCTTTTTGTACTGTTTTGATCTGCACATTTTTTGTATGTCCCTTTTTATTGCATTGGAGACATTCTTTATCCTTAAACCAGCAATTAGCAGCGTAATGTGACTTTTTGCCGCATCTGTAGCAGGTCTGTAATTTATCATCACGCTGTGCACGCATTTTATTGACAGAACACGGCTTCGTGCATTTTCCCTGAAGCTCGCCTGCATCTTTTGCTGCAGTCTCCATAGATATAGCGATTTCTAATGCACGATGCAACATGAGATTATCATCTGTGAGGAGTCGCTTCTGTGTGCTTTCATTGTGCAGCCCGCAAAAAAAATAACCTTTCAGCTTTATCTTTATCAGACTTACCAAAATTGGATAATAGGAGGTTGGAAAACATTGCCTGGTCTGATGAGTCTATACTTTGGGATGTGCACTGGAAATTTGAATCATGGATTCAAGCTGGCAAATCTGCATCAACTGAGGACAGTGCAGACGAACCCAATAAACCTCCCACCATTAATGGGTTACCAGAAATGCAAGATAATGCGTCTCTCTATGAATTGTACAATAGTATATTGACCCCATCCAAGAAACTGATACTCCAGGGATCCCAAAGAATAGCAGAAACTGATAGCCTGTTCTACACGCCTGTGTCTGTACAGAACGGCCCCACCCTCAAAGCACTGTTGGACAGTGGGTCAATGGCCTGTACAATCAGCGAGTCCTCTGTTAAGTCCCTTTTACAACAGTGTTCTGATATCACAAGAGGCACGGCTGATGATTATGTCATTATAGGCTGTGGTGGACAACGTGTTTTCCCCAAAGACATATATGACCTTGATGTCATGGTTTAGGGATGTAGGATGATCATTCCAACAATGGTTGTTCCAGGCCAGACAGAACAAATGATCCTTGGCAGCAATGCCATCAAGCACATTCTAACGCAACTAAAGAACACTGACAGCTATTGGAAACTAGTTTCCTCGCCCAACAATGGCCAGATAGCTGACCACTGCCAATTTTTGTCACTGCTATCCACTACAGAGCGATGGAGGGGTGATTACATTCCAGCGAAAGTGGGCACAGTGAAAGTCAAGAGGTGTGTGACCCTGAAACCACAGAGCGAGCACCTCGTTTGGGACAAGTTACCTGAATCAGCAGTGATGTCGGCAAGCAGTACGGTGATTGTTAAACCAACGCGATCTTAAGCTAAGCCGAAACATATCCTTGTTGGACGAGTTGTTACTCCCCTTTGGGGAGATCGATGAGTGCCTGTTAGGGTCATCAATCCTATGGATCAAGTTGTGGTGCTGAAAAGGAATGCCAAGTTAGCAGATGTGTCTCCCTGTATTGCAGTTGAGGACCTGCCAAAAGCCGACAAGGTCGAGTGTAACGTCCAGTGTATTCAGGGTGAGGTTATGCGGCCAAGGTCAGAGGAGGACATGATGCGTGCACTGGAGTCTCTGGGTCTGCAAGACATTGACCTAAGGTCATGTGAAGTGTTGCTGCAGTGGAAAGACAAGCTCCTTGACATCATCATGCAGTACGAGTCAATCTTCTCCCGGCACAAGATGGACTGTGGAGAAGCTAAGGGGTTTGTTCACCGCATCCATCTTGTCGATGACAGGCCGTTCCATTTACCCTACAGACGCATACCACCAAGCCAGTACGAGAACCTGAGAACAACCCTGAATGAGATGGAAGAGAGAGGTATTATCCAGAAGTTAAACAGCGAGTATGCATCTGCGCTGGTCTTGGTGTGGAAACTGAATGGGGACCTCAGGGTGTGCACTGACTTCAGATGGCTGAACGCAGGAACTGTGAAGGATGCTTATCCACTGCCGCATCAAGCTGACGCTCTAGCTGCTCTCGGTGGTAACGCGTTCTTCTTCACGATGGACATGACATCAGGCTTTTATAATGTCCCCCTGCATGCTGACGACAAAAAATATACAGCGTTCTCCTCGCAATTTGGGCTTCATGAATACAACCGACTCCATCAAGGCCTGTGCAACAGCCTGGCTACATTCATGAGGATGATTATGTCCATATTCGGTGATGAGAATTTCACAAGCTTATTGTGCTACCTTGATGATCTGATGGTTTTTGCACCTACAGAGGAAACTGCACTCTGTCGCCTACAGATGGTTTTCTCCTGCTTCAAGGAACATAACCTTAAACTCGCACCCAAGAAGTGCTTCTTCCTTAGGTGGACTGTGAAGTTTTTTGGGCATGTTATCAGTGATGATGGTGTTCGAACAGACCCTGAGAAAGTGAGAGCCATAAACAATGACCAAGTCACTGATCTTATGGAGTCCGACGGGAAAACACCTTGCCCCAGTAAAATCAGATCATATCTTGGCATGGTGATGTACTACCAAAGTTTCATTGAGGCATGTTCTGCAAAGGCAAAACCGCTGTTTAAGCTCACGGCTGAACTGGATGCCCAAACCAAACACAAGAGGGGTCGCAAACCTGTCAAAAAGAGAGGTCAGGTGAGGCTGACACCTGCTGACTGGACGGACGCCTGCCAGACTGCTTTTGAGACACTGAAACATGACCTCATTCAAAGTGTTACTCTGGCCCACCCAGATTTCATAACCCCATTCATTCTGGCTGTCAATGCATCCTTCGATGGGATTGGAGCCATTCGGTCGCAACTGCCTCCTGGTGGAAAAGTAGCCAGACCAGTCGCCTTTGCAAGTAAAACCCTCTCACGCTCCCAGTTGAAATACCCTGCTCACCGGATTGAATTTCTTGCGTTGAAATGGGCAGTATGTGACAAATTCAGCCATTGGTTGAAGGGCAGACACTTCACCATATGGACTGACAATAATCCATTGACATATATTCTGACCAAACCCAGACTTGATGCTTGCGAGCAGCGATGGGTGGCGAATCTCGCTGCATACGACTTTGATTTGAAATACATCCCTGGCCCAAAGAATATCGTTGCTGATGCCTTAAGCCGTGAGCCATTTGTCCAATCATGTGTGGGTCATCGCCTTATGAACGAGCCGTATACCTCGCTGTTGGACCAGGTCAAAGGTGTGAATGACAGAATCGTGCAGGATGTCTTCAGAGTGTCCAACAACTGTCAGGCTGTTGTAGAAGATGGTGATGAGTTGCCGACAGAGCCAGCCCGAGATACAGTACCACCAGACTCGAGAGGCTCGGTCTCAGCGGAGGAAGTTGCTGCCGTCCTCAATGCTCAGTCCAGTGAAGGTGTGAGTCATGTGTTGGGAACCGGTGTTGACCCCAATCTTCTGCTGGATGAAAACCAGTCCTTGGCGCTCCCACATAGCCAGCTTGTCAATTGGCAGGAGGCCGACGACACAATCAGCAGAAGCATGTACTTTGTACAGAGACATAGGAGACCTACGAAGCGCGAAAGAGCTGTTGAATCACCAAGCGTGATTAAGCGGCTGAAGCACTGGACCAGACTCACCATACAGAATGGCATGCTATACAAGGCAAGGAGAGATCCCCACATGAACAGAAAGATCCTCCAGTTCATAGTGCCTGACTCGTTGAAGCAGAAAGTTCTCCATGGTTTCCATGACGCGGCAGGCCACCAAGGCCAGCACCGTACCTTGTCTCATTATGTTTGGTCCTGTCAGCGCTGCATAGTAGGGAAATCACCTGAGCCGCAAAGCCATGCGCCACTCAAGAACATAGTCACTTCCGAACCTATGGAGTTAGTTTGCATAGACTTTTGGACTGCTGAGCAGGGCAACAAGTCTGTGGATGTGCTAGTTGTGACTGATCATTTCTCCAAGATGGCACACGCCTTCCCCTGCAAGAATCAGACTGCCAAGGAAGTTGCTCGTTGTCTCTGGAATGGCTTCTTTCTCATTTATGGGTTTCCTCGCCGTATTCATTCAGATCAGGGAGCCAACTTTGAGAGCAAGCTAATCAAAGAGCTTCTAGATATGGCTGGAGTACAGAAATCCCATGCAACTCCTTATCACCCCATGGGGAATGGTGTCACAGAGCGATTCAACAGGACTCTTGGAGAGATGATCAGGTCTCTCCCCCCTCAGCCAAAAGCAAAGTGGCCACAAATGTTGCAGCTACTCACCTTCTGCTATAACTGCACGGAGCATGACACAACAGGATTTGCACCATTATACCTTGTGTTTGGGAGGATCCCTCGTCTACCCGTTGACGTCATGTTTCAGCATGCCTTCACCGATGATGCTGTTGTCAATTACTCGGACTTTGTTTCTGACATGAAGAGAGGTCTACATGAGGCTGCTCAGATTGCACAGAAGAGCAGCGCAAAGGCGCAGGCTCGTCATGCCAGGCTGTACGACCGCAAGGTCTAGAGCTCACCTCTCGTTGTTGGGGACAGAGTACTAATCGCCAACAGAGGTGTGCCGGAGAAACGTAAGACTGCGGACAAATGGGAGTCTACCCCTTATGAGGTTTTGTCAGTCAAGCCTAATATCAATGTCTACAGAGTCAAGGATATCCTAACAGGTAGAGAGAGAGTTGTCCACAGGAACCTGCTACTCACTGTTAGCTTCTTGCCCTGTGAAAGTGATGAGGACTGTAAATCTGTGCACTCTAACAGTGATGCTGCCACACATGGTAGTGGTCAATGCCCTAATGTACCTGATGTAATGGAGGACAGTGATGTTCGCACGGTCAACTGGCTAATGCGGACTGGCGATGATGGAATCCTTTCAGAAGATGATGACTCATTTGATCAGGGATCTGGTGCCGTCCCAGTCTGACTGTCTCATGACTGCCACATCCAATCCAGCCAGTCACCTGATCCCTGTCCATGATATTGCCCACTCAACAGTTGACGATGTGGAAGACCCACAACATTACCCAGACATGTCCTCTCCTGACAATGTCCTCACGGACTTAGCCCTTCCTGTTGACAATCTCCTAGACATTGATGCCCCTGTAAAACCAGCTCTGGACGGTGACTGTTCAGACACTTCTGTTCCAGGTTCCATAACTCAGGTTGTTTCCACACGACCTAACTGTTGTGTTCTTAGGGACCGTGGGTCAATCAAGCCCCCCCAGACGTCTTGTTTGTGAGATGAATGACCATGCAGTCGATGAAGCTTCTTTATCCACTGTGTCGGTTAGTTCCCTGATTCAGTTCTTTTCAAGTGCACTTTCAGTTTGAGTAAAAGGGTTATGTGTGTGCTATTCATGGGAATGCTTGAGTAGTACTTTTAAGGTTACAGGAACAGTGTTTACAATTCAGGGGTGTAACAGGCACCTTTGAGTCTGTGTTTAGTTAGGAGTTTGATTGCCTCCTTTCTTTATATACTCCTTTTTGGGAGAGTTTTTTAACTGACAGATATACCCAGTTTTGTTCCTGGTATTGCAGTTTTTGTTTGCTTTTACCTTTATACACCCACTTATTTTGCTTTGTTTTCTTTGGTCTGAAGAATTACTCTTCATATTTAGCAGAATCTCAGGGGGGTGTATGTAACGGATATAAGAAACACTTCAATTATTTTGCAGTGAAATTCCTGCTAAAATATGTATTATAGTTGTCCTGCAGTGTGTGGTTTATAGCACCCTCTACTGGTTGGCTATAAATTTGCAGAGAAATCGGAAGTTTCCCACAGTCTGTCTAGCTCTCTGTTGTGGTAAGTCATTAAGTCTGGTTATCTTCCAAAAATATCATAAAGTGTGCTACAACGCTAACGTGAGATTTATCATAACATACACAGTTATGTAGCAACGTTGGACACTCTACATATCTATGTTTGGTTTGATATGTGTTGCTCACGAGATAATAAATTTGTAAATGCTAGTTTCTCTATAGATGTCCACACCAGTGGAGGAGCTAACTAAATTTTGTTTGTGCTGTGAACCACTCATTTTGCAGGTAATTAATTGTGCTATACTAAATGTTCAGTCCGTTACGTTAGCAAGCTTATATATTGTACTGCACAATGTCTGTTCATTGCCATGACGACACCACGTGGTCTGCTATTTTTTTGTGAACCACCAGAGGGTGTTGTAGAGCAATTTAATAATTCATTTTGACTACTGTCTGCATTTATTTCTCTAATTTCTTATTTCATTTTTAAAAAGAAAGATATTAGGTTAAAACAGGGTTAAAAACAGATTGTATTAAATTCATGTTAATGCTAAGACAACTATACGATCACATGTTAAAAAGAGTATTGTCAGAATAGAAACCGGAAGTTTCAGACAGTCTGTCTAGCTCTCTGCTGTGATGTCCACACCAGTGGAGGAGCTAACTACATTTTGTTTGTGCTGTGAACCACTCATTTTGCAGTAAAGTACCACTTCATCCAATCCATTGGCCTCTGAGAGTGATTATGTGACGGGTCCACAACTGTTACATATACACTACCTTTATATTATATTTTCAATGACAAATATCTAAAAAATCCAGTAAAAGTTTCAAGTTTCAATTTCTTTAATATCATCCCACAGGTTGTTATTACATCATTTCCAAGCAGTCAGCAGCTGGGTCTAATTTTTTCTGTGTTATCAGTCCAGTTTCTGTAGAAACAGTCTTTATATTTCAAAATATACCCAGTATCCTTAGATTTTGACTGACAGCTCACTTAGCCAATAGGAGCTTCCATGCAGTGTCCACAGAGAGTCTATTGGTCCTTTAAAAAAAGCTGTGAAAACCTGTGTTTATGATTGGGGTTTCCAACTCCACTCATCTGTTTCCAGAAAGCGTTCAATGTTTTCAGTGGGTTTAAACATCTGGGGCTCAGTCCAGGAACATTTCAACTTAATCTGACTTATTGGGATAGAATTTAGACCAGAACGTAACATTTAGTCCAGATGGTTTGGGAACATATCTTACATTATTTTGGGAAGATCATAAAAAGAGTTTTGTGAGAATTTAACTAGAATGGGATGAATTAAAGAATTGTGACTAACTTGTAAATATTGAAACAAAAATTTAAAGTTGTTTGAAACCTTCAGCTTTACTGCCTCTCAGTTCTTCGGCCTTTATATACAGGATAAACCATGCATGGTTCTGTACAGGAATGAATGGTGACACTAACCAGGGTCAGCTGGGGCCACCTCCGCCTCTGGGCCCCTCTCAGATTAATGTGGCCCCTCATTACAGGGAGAACTGGGTTGTGTCCTCAGAGGAGGTTTGGGAGCATACGGACCAAAACAAACATCCACCAGTGTCCAGTTCTCAGAAAACACCAGATTCTTGGACCCAAAGCGTTTGGAGCTGGCAGCATGCTCTTGGCTCTGAGATAGGACAATTTAATTGGCTCTGAGCTGGAGGCCCATGTGGCACAAACGAGCTGCAGTCAGGTCCTTTTCTGTGTGGGTTGAGGTCACCCTGGGGCAAACGAGGACAAGTGTCATTATCTTAAAACAAATTTTTATCTAACTGCTTTTAAAAATAAATTTAGTTCATCTTACTGCTTGGGGAGAGGTGAGTTTGAGCACAAACAGCAGCTTTGCTTCCATCTGAGAATGATAAGAAATAAAAAGGAGTTTGGATTCATGTCAGGAGTTAGACTCTGCTCTCGGTCTGCTCAAATCAAACAAATTGTGGCCTTTTTTACAAGTTGACTGAGTTTCTTGAGGCCTTAATGTGTCTGTGATTTGTTCAGGTAAAGATATGGTTCGACAGCTCCACTTACAGCACAAAACTATCAAAGTACTGATCTAGATCGATCACAACAGATGAGCTGAAATTGGGGTTTCATTTAAATCTCATTAGGATAAGGACAAAGAGCTATGTTCTTTTTTTTTAAAACAACATTTTTGCACTTCTGGCAGTAATTCTTAATTATAAAACCAACAGTATAAAATGGGAGTGTGCATACCAGCAACAAACAGGTGGACATCTGTAAAGAGACATTAGGTACACTTGACTCTGAGATTTCCTTGTAGCAATCCATGGGGGGTATTAAAAACCTGTCATTACTTAACTTGTTTCACCAAACTCCTGAGAAACTAATATGGTGATTAAGCTGACTCAGCATTCACACTATTGTTTTCCTGTTTATAATTTATTTTGTACATTTTTTTTTGCATTCAATCTACTTCTGCCTACTTTATACTTTTTAAATCATTCATATATCAAAACATTCAGCTTGACTGGGAATAGTGACCTTTTTGATCCGCAACTTTAGTACTTTTTGAAACATTTAATCCATCTATCTATCCATTATCTGCCCCTTGTTCTGGAGTCAGATCCCGGGGGCAGCACCTTGAGCAGGGAGGCCCAGACATCTCTTTCCACAGGCACCTCTTCCAGCTCTTCTGGGAGAGTTCTAAGGTGTTCCCAGGCCAGGCGAGAGACAGAGTTGGTCCAGCGTGTCCTGTGTCTTCCCCAAATCATTTCACTTTATTTAAAATAAAAGCCCCTATAAATTAATACATTGAGATCTTTTCAGTTCCTTCAAAAACATTGTTGTCTTTAAAATCAGTTTCAGGTACTAGCTCTCTTCTTCTGTTCTGCTGCTTTGGATTTTTTAAACTCATGTTCTGCTCATTTTAAGCTTTTTTCTGCTTGGTTTACCTTAAACAAATCACTTTTATCTTCAGCATCTTTCATCAGTCATTCAATGCTCAGCATTTACACTGCTTTTTGCAGAAGATGTCATTTTTCTGGTTCAGAGTAGAAATCTAAAAGCACCCGAAGCAGCGTTTTTACCATCTGCCTGTTAAAATTTTCAGTTCACTACTCCTCCTGCTCTTAAAAAAACAAAAAACACATGTCAAAATAAATAAAAAAAAAAACAGTCAAAATATGCAACATAAAGAGGAACTTAAGCGGTACATTGTAGAGCTTATCAAAAGTTTGGAGCTGTACAGCTCATTCAGACTTCACAAAAATATCATTCAAAGTTTAAACAGACTTCACATGACTCAACTGACATTTTGAAATATTTAGTTTTTTACACAAACACAATTTAGGTTAATGAGTTTTAGAGAATTTAGAGAAATAACTTTTAAGTTGTCTAAACCTTTTTGCAAAGAAACTTATTTTTTCTACAAACTTTACACTTCTTTAATAGTTTATTAATCAAAATGTAGGTATTTTTTGTCTTCTTTCACCCAGTGTGTCTCTCACTGCTATAAGACTGATGGGTTTCTCTCAGAACCCTCAGAGGTCACACAACTCTCTTTGACTTCCACTGGATCTGAGCTCAGAATTTTCTCTTCGAAACAGGAAGTGAGGGATCTTTTTAAATTGTCATATCTCATACATAAAACATTGTAGAAACATTAAAATTAATGTTTGACCATCACAGCCTTCAGCCGCTCAAGAGTTTTTCAATACAACCTATAATTCTCATACAGCGACTGTCATGATGTGGAGTGACGAAAGCGAACCCAGAGCGCTGACTCATATTAAACAAACAAGAATTTATTAAATAAAGAAACACAAAACAAAAGCTGACGTGGCAGCAAACAAAATAAAGAACAAACTAAAACTAACCTAAACGGAGACGGGGACAAGCGGGACGGAAAAACAACAACCAAGACAAGAGGCAAAACAACAACAATGGACCAGCGGAGTATAGACAGAAATGACCGGGTTTTAAAGTGCTGAGGATAATCAGGTAAGTGGAGACAGGTGACATGATTAGCAGACTTTGACAGGTGTAAGTGGGCGTGGCAGGAAT
>NC_051444.1:31426992-31471965 GCF_001649575.2 Kryptolebias marmoratus
AGCGAGGCGTCCCCCTGGACCCTCAGCGGAGCAGAACGGAGTCGCAGCCGATCCCCA
This sequence comes from Kryptolebias marmoratus, assembly GCF_001649575.2. Classification (NCBI taxonomy): domain Eukaryota; kingdom Metazoa; phylum Chordata; class Actinopteri; order Cyprinodontiformes; family Rivulidae; genus Kryptolebias; species Kryptolebias marmoratus. Next base: position 31,427,050 of record NC_051444.1, read on the forward strand.
CTGAGACACGGGATGGTGAGTCGTCGTCGTCACGGCCGACGCCCACTGAGACACGGGATGGTGAGGCGTCGTCGTCACGGCCGACCCCCACTGAGACACGGGATGGTGAGGCGTCGTCGTCACGGCCGACCCCCACTGAGACACGGGATGGTGAGGCATCGTCGTCACAGCCGACCCCCACTGAGACATGGGATGGTGAGGCGTTGTCGTCACGGCCGACCCCCACTGAGACACAGGATGGTAAAGCGTTGTCCCTGCCGACCCCCACGGAGACACCGGATGGCGGAGAAGCGTCGCCAACCCCCTCAGGAATGCTGACCAGCAGAGAAGTGTCGCCGACCCCCTCAGCAACGCTGACCAGCAGAGAAGGCACAGAGAGGACCCAGAGCTCGGCAGAGGGCGCAGAGAGGTCCCCGGGCTCGGCAGAGGGCGCAGAGAGGTCCCCGGACTTGGCAGAGGGCGCAGAGAGGTCCCCGGGCTCGGCAGAGGGTGCAGAGAGGTCCCCGGGCTCGGCAGAGGGCACAGGGAGCTCAGAGTGGTCGGCAGAGGGCACAGGGAGCTCAGAGGGCTCGGCAGAGGGCACAGGGAGCTCAGAGGGCTCGGCAGAGGGCACAGGGAGCTCAGAGGGCTCGGCAGAGGGCACAGGGAGCTCAGAGGCCTCGGCAGAGGGCACAGGGAGCTCAGAGTGGTTGGCAGAGGGCACAGGGAGCTAAGAGGGCTCGGCAGAGGGCACAGGGAGCTCGGAGGGCTCAACAGAGGCTGAGAGCCCTGCAGGTGACTCTGGAGTGGCTGGAAGCGCTGCAGGCGGGTCAGGAGGTGAGACTGAAAGGTGACAGGGTGACAGGGTGATCTGGAGGTGAAGGTGGCTGAAGGCTTGTAGAATGATTATGCAAATGTCCTTTTAACTGGGTTACTGTAGTGTAGATGTGGGAGTAGTGAGCCAAACTAAGAAGATAAGGACGGGACAAAAGAATCTTTTCTATAAGGGAAAAGGCAACCAAGTTGTGTTTGGGGTCTGTGTTAATGGCAGTTGAAGAGAGAAGTCTATTTATCTGAGATGAAATGTCAAGCAGTTCTGTGGGTGTAAGTTCTGAGGCTTTTCTGTTGACTGCAAAGTGATTTGGATCGGGGGAAACCAAAATGCGGGCTGAAGAGGCTGTGGGTGTGTCGCTGTCAGTGAACTTCTCAGAGGCAGAAGGAGAGACTGTGGTGACGTCATTGATTTGTTCTACCGGAGAGGCCGTGGTGGCGGAGGTCCAACCCACCGGAGAGGCCGTGGTGGCGGCGGTCCGTCCCACCGGAGAAGACGTGGTGGCGGCGGTCCATCCCACCGGAGAGACTGTGGTGGTGGGCACCGCTGGCTTCCTCTTTCTCCGACGGCGGTTACCAGAAGCTGGGGAGACGAGTGCCGGAGGACAGGGCCCATCCCATAAAGCGAACGGATGATCCTCCCGCAGCTCAACTAGGATCTGCTCCTTCTCCTCGGTAGTGAGGGTTATTCCGCTGGTGGAGTCGGCTGGGTTCAGTTCTGGCTGATCCATTCTGTCATGATGTGGAGTGGACAATGGACCAGCGGAGTATAGACAGAAATGACCGGGTTTTAAAGTGCTGAGGATAATCAGATAAGTGGAGACAGGTGACATGATTAGCAGGCTTTGACAGGTGTAAGTGGGCGTGGCAGGAATGCAGAGAGAGAAATAGACTGAGGAGGAATGAGAAAGTGAAAAACAAGAAAACAGAAACTAAACACAAACCAATAAACTAAAACCGAAATAAAACAAAACACAGGAAAAAACCCAAATCACCACAGCGACTGTTTGAGGCTTACCTTCTGCTTTGCGTTTTTGTCTGCCTATCTTATATAGTGGAGCAGCACATCTGAGTTCTAAGCTTTGCAAAGCTCCACCCAACTTTTGGGTGAAATCAACCCTCTACTTTGATGACAAATTAAACTTCTGAAGCATTTGCTGACAAAACAGAGAAAAAAAATTAAAATTAGATCACAGTGTTGAGCTAAAGCTTTTAAGTGCCTAAATATTGGGGTCTCTCAGGGAAATACCTTTTTAGCATATCTGTTGATCAACAAGCACTAATGTTTTGTTGAAACACCTTTATAAATATGACATAAATTAGAAAAAGTAATTAAATTAGAAAGAAATTGAACAATTAATGCAATTTAAGTCATACCTAAGCAACTAAAAATGTACTTTCTTAAAGGTACAAGTAACTTTGTATCCCATATAAGTGATTATTGCCTACTGCCATCGACAACACACTGCACAAGATTTTTGCCTAAAACCTTAGCATGAATTGTTGGAGTCAGCCCTGTCAGCCAATGTGTTACCAACATAATTTATAAACACTGAACAGATTTCAGTAAAACTCTCAGAAAGTAATCACTGACTACATCTACAACTTATTAACTTTTGGAACCCAACTTTCAACCTGATTTAAGATGGTTTCCACAGTTTATCAACATTAGCCAGCACAAAAATGGCTATAACTTAGTTTGTATTACAGATATTAAGCTAAACTTTAGTGTGGTAATAGCTGACAGTCATTCACAACACATACCCCTAGCACTAACACATCTTTCAAGATGTCTCAAGATCACATAAGATTGTGTATAGGTGTTTTTTTTTAAGATTCAGAAGCCTTCAGTTTACCCCTGAATCTCTCTCTACAAACCTTTACTTTTATTGGACCTCACTATTTAGAGAAGCAAACAAAAATACTAATTGGTACTTGTAGATTTCCTCTGGGCAAAATAAAATGCAGAAACTTGAAAGCATGACTTTGCCAGTATTTCCACTTTGACACCATTTCTTTTCTCCTCAAAGAGGGGCGGGGGCGTTTAAAGGAATAGGAACCAATGTGGTGCTGCTCCACTCTAATAGTAGTGCTGTCAGGAAGTGAGAGACACGGGTGTGTGGTTACCATGGTGACCCTATGAAGCACTGGTAGCAGCTTTAACATTTCTTCTGATCTTGGGTCTCTTTACTCTTCTTCTACAGTTTATACAGAAAAAGTCGGCCATTTGATCAGATTAGATTACTCGAAAGGAAGTCTCAAATTCCTGTTGGGCTCTAGAGGAAAAAGATAATAGAGTTTCAGGCAGGAGCTGCATTGACAGCTTTGAACATTTTTTCTGAACTTTTATGGTTACTTCTGTCCTTTGAACTATATCCTTTTGGAAACCTTTTATGACTAAATAAAAGGTTTTTATCACCCACAGTGAAGTACGTATAAAAACTTCCCACGCAGCATTAAAATGGACATTCAGGTTAATAAAACCCTGTGTAACAGCTTGATTTTTTTGTCCAAACAGTTTATTTACAGATGTGGACTGATGAAATCTGACACATGGTTCTAATCTGCCTGAATGACTCGGCAAATTAGAGAGCAGTAAGACATGGAAGAATTTCAGTATGAACTTCAGCTGTTGTTACTGGAAGTTGGGCCTTTGAAAGTTTTATTTTAAGATACTTTATGTAAAGTGGTTTGGTCTTGTTCTGAGAAAAAAAAACACAAAAAAGAAGCATTCTTTCTGCAAAAATGTTGCTTCAGCTGTTTCCCCATGAGATCAGCTGCTTTTTGGAGTCACAGACATGAAAACTGTTTAGTTTGACTGCAGCAGCTCAAATCACTGATGATTCCAGTTGAATGCATCGTTTGATGTGAAGGTGAAGAAAAGTATCTGGTTGATCCTGAGATCTGGTTCTGACCCAGGTCCAGGTGAACCAGAGACCTACACCTAAACCAGTTTGTGGTCCAATTCAGGGGAAAGCTGGAATTTTATGTTGACCAATGAGTGATTTATTTTGTTTCCAAAGTTATTGATTGTGCACATGTTAAAATCTACAACACAGGTAAGCTGTTTTCACCAAACATAATTTTTGTTTGTTTTATTTAAGGAATTTGTGCAATTAAAATAATTCACAATAAATTGAGTTTATGATTTTAAGAATCTCATTTCACAGTCACATCTGACTACAGTAAAAATAACTTCTTTTTTTTTCGAATCGACAGTTTGGGTGGTAAGCTTTTTTTAGAGGAATGTGGCTGACTTCATTTTTGTAAGTTTACTCTTAATATAAAGGAAAAAAAATCCAATCATTATTTAAAAAATGGTTGACATGTCACAATCTGCTGTTCCTGCCACGTCTCTGCTCACAGTTTTCTAAGTCTCCGTAATCTTCCACTGCATCTCCGCCCATGCCACACCTCTTGGTTCCACGCCTCCTGCAATCTACCTGATCATCTCCACCTGGATTCCACAGTACATAAGCTCACTCTCTACTCCAAGCCAGTGCCAGATTATTGAATGGTTCTGCCTAGTAGATGTCCAGCGTTTTCTCACAGTCCATGCCTGCCTTGAAACCCTCGACCCCACGCCTGACTCTCGACACTCGTCTTTTGCCTGCTCCCTATCGGATACTGTCTTGGACTTGGATACCTGGTGAACGACCCCTCTTCTGGACTCTGGACTTTGCCCTCAGGATTCTCCCTTACTGGATCTGGCTGCATCTCTCTGTCTCCCTGGCTCTGATCCCTTGCCTGTCCCAGGACTTGTCTCTACGCCCAAGCCCCACAACAAAGACAGACGCTGCTACCAACTCGCAGCTCCCGGCTGTCTTACCTGGTTCCAGCCAAGGCCCGCTCCAGTCCGTGAGTGTCCTTTCTGGAACTATTGTTTCATCTATTCTGGGGTTGTCTAATAAAAGGTTAAACCTTTGTCAGTGTCTGCTCATTTTGATTCCACTCACGTCTGCCTTTGTCAGAATAATTTGACCGTTTAAAAACATGGAGTCCAATGAGCAGCACTGGCGAAATAGCATTGAAAACGCTATTTCAGGGTTGGAGGGCAATGTTCAAGACATGACGCAGTTAATGTGCGACATGTCGGCGCTTAACGTTACGTCACAGTCTCACGTCCCTCCACCAGCTTCGTCTTGCTTTTATGTCTCCCCGATGCACGAACCGAAGCTACCGCCTCCTGAAAATTTCACCGGCGAAGCTACTCAGTACCGACCGTTCCTCACTCAGTGTGAGATCCACTTTCAGCTGCAGCCATCTTCGTTCCCATCGGAGCGAGCTAAGGTAGCGTACGTTATTTCACTGCTATCTGGTCGAGCTAAGTTGTGGGGCACTGCCGAGTGGCAGCGCAATTCACATTTTTGTTATATCTATAAAGATTTTGCAGCAGAGTTAAGAAGAGTTTTTGATCCTATCGCTCCCGAGCGGGACGCTGCACGCAAATTGTTCTCACTTAAACAAGGCAGACGGAGTGTCACAGAATATATCATCGACTTTCACACACTAGCCGCTGATAGTCAGTGGAATGATCCCGCACTCACAGACGTGTTTTTTCGAGGCTTGAGAGATGACATTAAAGATGAGCTTGCAGCTCTAGACCGTCCCGCGGATCTGAGGAGCCTGGAGGAGCTGGCGACCCGGATTGACACTCGTTTAACGGCGCGAAGGTTGGAAAGACGTGGAGGATATTCATCACGGGATATAAAGAACAATATATATTTATTAGGGTTAGTTAAGTTGGAGAACTCCAGCCCAGAGGAATCCACTGTGGGGACAGAGGGGAGTCAGGCGGTGAATGACACTTTGTCTTTGAGTGGAACTGGACCGGAATTGAATTGAATCAAAAAATAACTGGCTTACTTGTTGTTGTCGTTCCTGGAGTGTGAGGGCTAGGAGACAGGACCAGGATCCAATAATCCACAGTGTGACCTGGTGAGTATATTTACAGTGCAACCCAAAGATCGAGGCGTTGGTGAGGGAACCCAGGGAGGGAGGAGAAGGTGAGGGCTCAGGAGTAGAAATACCAGGAACCAGGTGAGGCTCAGGAGGCGAGACGTAGTGCAGGAACAGCTGCTGCTGCAGTGACGGGTCCAATGGGGAGCTTGAAGTCTGCCAGCCGCCAGACCACTTGAGCATAAACACTATGAGCACAAGAGAGAATACTGAGACCTGGATACATAAATGACACAGAGTCGCAGTGAGCCAGGTAAAGTCAAACCTAAGTAATTCTTTGTTCCGGCGCTGGTCTGGAGTGAGGCTCCACCTTAAAATAGCTCCCCTCAAGGTCCCGGTAATAGGCAGCAGCTGTGGAAAAAGTAATTAGGGAGAGCAAGACAACAGGGAAGGGAGAGGTAGAGGAACCAACCTCTACACCTTCATGCCCTTACTTCATGCAAGTCCCAATTTCTTTGGAGCAATGACGCTCAGAGGGCATTCCACTTATTAAGAGAGTCTTTTGTAAAGGCCCCAATTCTGCACTCCCCTGATATAGAGAGACAATTTATCGTGGAGGTTGACATCTCAAACACAGGTGTTGGGGCTATTCTGAGTCAGGTGGGAGAAGATAATCGCGTTCACCCTTGTGCTTATTTCTCCAAGAGACTGTCTAGTGCAGAACAAAATTACGACGTGGGAGAACGAGAGCTGCTGGCAGTTAAGATGGCCTTGGAAGAATGGAGACATTGGCTGGAAGGAGCTAAGGAGCCCTTTGTCATATGGATGGACCATAAAAATATGGAGTACCTTAAGATGGCCAAGAGGCTCAACTCCCATCAAGCCAGATGGGCACTATTTTTCTCACGTTTCTCCTTCTCACCTATAGACCTGGAGATAAAAATGTCAAAGCGGATGCACTTTTCCGTAACCATGATAGATTTGAGGATGGACCAAGACCTGAGTCCGAAGAGTTCATCCTTCCACAGATGGTGTGGTTGTCTGTGACCAGGTTGGAACAAGAACTCCAGCAGGCCCATCATGCTCATCCACCTCCACCTTCATGCCCACCAGATCGCCTGTTCGTGCCACAGACCCTAAGAAGTAAGGTTATCATGCTATGCCATAGTTCAAGACTTTTTTGCCATCCAGGAATCAGCAAGACGTTGGCGGTTGTGAGGTCTCAATTCTGGTGGTAGGCAATGACGAAGGATGTTCGAGAGTTCATGTCTGCCTTTCCTTAGTGTGCTCAGGCCAAGGTGTCTCGTCGTTGCCTGGTGGGGTTGCTACGTCCTCTTCCCATTCCATCGAGACCATGGTCCCACATCTCCATGGATTTCATCACTGACCTTCCTGCTTCCTCCGGCAATACCGTTATCCTGACCATTGTAGACCGCTTCTCAAAGATGACACACCTAGTGCCTCTCAAGAAGCTTCCCTCGGCCAAGGAACTGGCTGAGGTCTTGTCCAGGGAGGTCTTCAGGCTGCATGCCATCCCAAAAGACATTGTTTTGGACCGAGGGCCCCAGTTTGTGTCTAGATTCTGGCATGAGTTCTGTAACCTTCTGGGGGTATCTGTCAGCCTTTCTTCTGGTTTTCACCCCCAGACGGATGGGCAGACTGAACGCACCAACCAGGAAGTGGAGACCAAGCTGCGCCTTCTCTGCTCTGCCGAACCCTCCAAGTGGTCACAAAACTTTCCATGGGTGGAGCACGCCATCAACGCCCTGCCTTCCTCACCTACTGGGTTGTCCCCGTTCTACACTGTCTACAGCTTCCAGCCCCCTGTGCTCTCCCTTCAGGAGAGACCTGCTAGAGTCCCTTCGGCCTAGGCTGCAGCTCACCGGTGCCGCCGTACCTGGACCAGGGCCAGAAAAACCCTTCTCGAGACTTTGGCGGTATACTCCAGGACAGCCAACCGAAAGAGGTCCAAGCAGCCTGATTACCTGCAGGGCCAGAAGGTGTGGATTTCAACAAAGGACGCACCTCTGAGAATGGAATGCCGGAAGTTAGCTCCCAGGTTCATCTGGCCGTTCCCAATCTCTAAGGTCATCAACCACGTGGCTGTCCGGCTCCAGCTCCCCAGGAACTCCAGGTTCCACCCAACGTTCCACGTATCCAGAGTCAAGCCTCAAATGACGTCCGGACTCTATCCCTCCTCCAGACCCCCTCCACCCGCCCAACTCATCGATGTCCGGCCTTCACGGTCAAGAAGCTCCTGCAGTCCAGACGATGGGGGCGTAACGTCCATTACCTCGTTGACTGGGAAGGTTACGGCCCAGAGGAGCGTTCCTGGGTTCCTGCAAGAAACATCCTGGACAAGACTCTCATCAGGGACTTCCATAAGGCCCACCCTGGTCAACCTGGCGGCCCGTCAGGAGCCGGGCCGTAAGAGGGGGGGCTCTGTCACAGTCAAATCGAATCATTATTTAAAAAATGGTTGACATGTCACAGTCTGCTGTTCCTGCCACGTCTCTGCTCACAGTTTTCTAAGTCTCCGTAATCTTCCACTGCATCTCCGCCCATGCCACACCTCTTGGTTCCACGCCTCCTGCAATCTACCTGATCATCTCCACCTGGATTCCACAGTACATAAGCTCACTCTCTACTCCAAGCCAGTGCCAGATTATTGAATGGTTCTGCCTAGTAGATGTCCAGCGTTTTCTCACAGTCCATGCCTGCCTTGAAACCCTCGACCCCACGCCTGACTCTCGACACTCGTCTTTTGCCTGCTCCCTATCGGATACTGTCTTGGACTTGGATACCTGGTGAACGACCCCTCTTCTGGACTCTGGACTTTGCCCTCAGGATTCTCCCTTACTGGATCTGGCTGCATCTCTCTGTCTCCCTGGCTCTGATCCCTTGCCTGTCCCTGGACTTGTCTCTACGCCCAAGCCCCACAACAAAGACAGACGCTGCTACCAACTCGCAGCTCCCGGCTGTCTTACCTGGTTCCAGCCAAGGCCCGCTCCAGTCCGTGAGTGTCCTTTCTGGAACTATCGTTCCATCTAGTCTGGGGTTGTCTAATAAAAGGTTAAACCTTTGTCAGTGTCTGCTCGTTTTGACTCCACTCACGTCTGGCCTTGTCATGACATTATTATAGGTCTGGTGCAAAAGAGTTTAGCTGAGCTGTGACATCATCACTGTGCGCCTCCGTTCAAACTGCACTGTATTCTCATCGCATTTAGTATTCAGAAATGACCCAAGGTATCAGAGCACCTTTGATGAAGGGTCTGTGTTGTGGACAAGCATGTTCTTAACTCAAGGGTAAAATACTCTGAATATTTAACCTCAATGTAATCAGCTGTTCTGAAACTCAGAGTATCCCTTCTCAGGAAAGGTAACTCAGAGTTTATGGAAAAACTTAGAGTTGGCTAAACCTCCCTTTTGGAAAACACCTTTGGACACTTTGATTTGTGATTGAGATCTTTCTGTTCAGTCAGGGTCAAAGGTCAAACTGTAACTTCAGAATCTCACACAGTATGGGATCTTTGAGCTTTGAGTTTTACACAGTTGTCTGATTTGATTTTGAGAACAGACTTCAAAAAATAAATAAAATTAATTTTCTTACTGTTTTTTACAAACACAAAACCTTTACGGAAGCCCTGGAGTAAAAAAAAAAAAAAAATCCAACAATAAGATTCATTTTCTTAACTTCTACCAGTGAAATCTTTCCCTTCCTAATTTATAACTTGTGAAGGAGTGTTAAACAAAGCTACTTGGGTTCTTTTTAGCCAGATTTGCGTTTTATAAATGCCATCTGTAATATAATTTAAAAGTGTATCAATGATTTAACTGGGGAAATCTCACTCTGTAAATTATTGCTTAATAATTGACCGAAGTATAGTTTCACTTTAGACCCTCTAGTGGCAGAAAGGAGTACTACAAAAACAAACCAGAGAACAAGCTTCCCAAAGCCAAATCAACAAATGTTCTTCTTGCTTCTTCCAAAAGCAAAAAGAAACAAAAAATGTTTTAATTAAAATACTGAAACCAAAATACAAAGAAGACAAAAAAAACAGCCAATCAAACTGATTATTAAATCAAAACAACAAGATAAACACATCATCAACAATCGATAATAAGGCCTCAGCTGGCAGATTTAATTCACTGGGTGAAATTAATCCTGTGAACATTCAAACAAAAGAGATTTGAGGCAGATTAGTTTCCCAGAGGAGAGAAACATTGTTTTTCTTCACATTAAGTTCAGGTGAAGCAGAAACTCTCCTCGGTCACAAACAGACCTGGGTGTTGATGTGTGAGGAAACAGGCTGTTCAGTCCTGCACGGAATGCTGGTGTTTTCCCCTCATACCTCGTGGTTCTGAGATGTTCTGTTTTTCAGGAGTGGAGGAGTCGGTGGGGGTTCCGACACACTGCAGGAAAACAACGAGCAGAGGAACGAAGGCTGTCTGAATCAAATTCATTTAGGAGCAATAAACAAACCTGAGAGGTTATCAGGATTCATCTGAGCCAAGGAAAAAAATAGAAATAAATTAAAGGCCTTGTATTATTTGAAGGAATGCATATTGCCCGCCACCTTTCATTCCAGAGTTTGAGACTCCATTATGATGAGAAGGGATGGAAATATAGCTGTTATGGACAAATCACATTAATCACAGTCTCATGCAATATTGTATCATTGCCTTATGTTTTAATATTGTGACTTCTCATGACATGGTAGCTCTCAAACAATATTATACGGATGACATGCAGCTACTACCACACAAAACCTCAGCTAAAGTTTTGTAAAACTGACAGAGTTATAGCCATTTTATTGTCATTTTTGGTTTTGGTAAAGTTGCTTAGCACTTGTATTGAAAAAATGTCTGAGCTGTAAGTAGCAGAAACCTCTGGTGGCCATACATATATGTTTTTATTAATTTACAGTGATTCAAGTAGCACATATGACAAGTTAGACAAGTTCCAGTTCTGAAGAAAAATTTTGAGATGAGATACAGTGGGAATCAATGAGAGTTTTTGAAAAAACATACGTTTTGATGTATAAACTGTAGAAAAAGCTTTTTAAAAATGTTGTGAAAACTCAACCAGTTCATTCATGTAAAGTTCAACTTTCTGTGACCTGTTTAAACTTTGAATGATGTTTCTGTGAAATCTGAGCTGGCTTTCACCATACGCTTTGACTGAATCTCGTCGCTGTTAATAAGGAAAATTTTGCAAGTTTTTGTTAATTTCATCTGCACGATGCGATATACTACTACTAAAAGTCAAAGCACACAAATCCTTATCAAGATGCAGCAAACCAAAGATGAAGAATAATGGGCAAATATAGCTCCTAAAAGGGTGCTTCAGTGTTTGTACTTTGGGAATGACTCTACATTAGTTAATGCCTTTCTTTTCTTTTCATTTTATTTATTTTATCCAATGATTATATATTGTTGCAAAAAATAATCTAAATTTCAGTACAATGTGCAAGACAGGAAGAACCAGGAAAAAATCCATCTGTTCCAGTTTCCTACCCACAAATGAACAACAACCCACAACTTTTTAATGAATTTATACCCAGAAACACTGGCGTTTATATTGGTGTGCTGAAAGTGGTGTCAAATTGAGAAGATGCATGAAGTCTGAAGATCTGAGGACAAAACTCTGTTCTTGTTGTTCAACAACAACCACACTGAGAAGTTCAGAAATGATTTAACCCTCTGATTAACCAACAAATAATTAACTACAGTTTAAAACTGGGAGGAGGTTTTATTTTTATTTTTTTAAATGATTGGGTACAACAACTGAAACTAAGTGTAAAAGCAACCATAGTCAAAAGAAAAACTCAAGGTTGTCTGGGTCTTGATCTGCAGATGTGCTGATCAAGACCACTTAAAAAAAATACAAGAAGGTTTGAATGTTTGGAAAGAAAATTAAATATAAAGAAACCAGAAGATTTCTGCAGAAATGTTGTTGGGGGCCAATGCAGCTGCTGCCTTAAACTCCAACATAACTTTGTAATAATCTAAACCTACATATTAATGTATGATATAGGAAAGAAACCCAAGATTTTAAAAAAAGTTACAGCTGCTACTAGTGGCTCATTATGGTCACCATGGTAACCACACACATGTGCCTGTCACTCCCTGACTGCCAAGTTAATGAGAGGCAGATAGAAACAAACTGAAAATAAGCCACAAAAAGTCGCTTTGTGAAAACTAAAAGTCAGATTTGATAAGTTTTTGAATTGTGAGCAGCAGGAGGCTCTGCTCTTACAGAAACCTAAGGTCTCTGAGCACTATACCTGATACAGCTGAATGTTTTCAAATTTGAATGGCTAAAATAAAACAAAACATTCTGAGTCAGCAGTCACTCAAAAATAATTTTTCAAACTGTATTAACTAACACTCTTAATGAGGACTGGCTCAAAGGTTCAAACAGAACTTTTTTTTTTTTTTACCTTAGCATATCATCTAGAATGAGCTCAACTAACAGATTTTTGTTTCTGGAGAGCTTTTCCTTTAGAAAAAACTGCCTAGCAACCACAAAACTTGTATCAGATGATCTTCTGAATGAATGCTCCTCAGAATCTGGAGGTTCTGCAACATGAAACTTTAATTTCAGGAGGCAGATAAACATACGTTGTTGATCTGAACACAAAGTGATCCTTTAGAGCTGAACTGTTTCTCCACTCAGAAGAACATCCCTTTGACCTGAGCCGAACCACAGGAGGAGGATCAGTCTGTTGTTTGATCCACATCAGGTCTCGTCAGGACAGCAGGTGTTAGCTGTGGGACTGCAAAGCAGCCATCAGAGGAGGGGACCAGAGAGCAGCTTCTTCTAGGTGACCCGGCAGCCTGGTGCCTTATGGTCAGGTTCCCGCCGTGCGTTAAATCTGCAGGACATCCAGCCGAGCCCAGGGTTCATCGTGTGAGAGGTAAAGCTGATCTGGGACACGTGAGGAACGGGATGATGCATGTCAAACAGTGGTGAGATTAAGGGAAAGGGGTTAGAGCTGCAGTGTGACTGTGCGGCTCGGGAGCAGCAGGTAATCATGTTGGTTAGGTGAGTCTGCCCGCCGTGTGTGGCTGACCTCATCCTGACTGCTGCTCACACCGAAGTAAAACAGAGGCTGCAGTTCCACAATAAAAACCCATACAAAGTACACACTGGCATGTTTCCACTTTGAATCCTTGACCTTGAGCAACATGTGCACTTTCACCTTTAAAGGCTGATGTGTCCTGAACAATCATCATCATCATCATCATCATCATCTTCAGTTCAAAGACTGTAAAACAAAAAGAGCTGGACTGTTTAGCTGTTTTTTTATTTCATTATTCTAGATTGTTTATATTGTGAAAATAAAAGATCTGAGTTGACAGTTTTAAGGATTTTATTTATGCAAAGGTTAAAGGTCCAGATGAAGTAACGACATCTAGTGGCACAAACTGTAAACACAAAAGGCCCACCGAAACCAGAACAGGATGTCACAGTTTTGAGGTCTTGATGTTTATGTTTTAAATTATGTTGTCCTGTTTTAGATACACCTTGTTTATTACTATGTTTTATCTACATTGTTTGTTTCTGCCAGAGTCTTTTCAATTTATTAAATATTTTTAGTCATTTGTTTTTCAGTTTCCTAGTTAGCCTGGCAGGTAGGTTTTTATTCAAGAGGCTCTAGGAAGAAATCTTTCACCTGCCTGATCCTGTTCCCGAGTCATATGGGGTTCCTCTTTAATGCCAGTTTCTGTGTCTGAGACCGAGGGACCCACTGGATCTCTCTTGGCCAGACCTAGTACTCATTGCCAAGGGTAACATGTTTTTTCCAGCTCCTGTCTATGACGCCTTTTCTCTGCCACATCAAGGTTTAGACACCAAAGGGGTCTCACTGGATTTCTCGCTATCTTATCTGCAAGGATGGGCCCCTGGCCACCCTCCTGAACTGTCACACCTGCCAGGGTGTACCCTGGTTCCACCCACTTGCTCCTGGATCCTTTTGTTGTGCCTGAACACCTACAGCAGTCCTGCTGATGACCTTAGCTCCTAGCTGAAAGCTCCTACAGACTTTTTCATTGAGTTAAAGTTGACTTACTGACTAAACTAATCGATAAAGTCCAGTCAAGTGTCTGTAAGAGAGCTGTAAAAATAAACTAAATTGAATTGATAAGCCGGAACAAACAGATGAGGGAAACAAACAAATGAGGTTTAGTGAATCCTTCTATCTCCAGGTTTAGCAGCTTTCAGATCAGCTGAAACACTTGAAGTTACTGCACAAGTCGAGGTCATGTTCTGACCTGATAAAACCTTTGATCAGCAGAGACACAGAGCAGCAGGTTGGTGTGCTGGAGGGACGAAGTGTCCCTCTCTGAGTGTGTGTGTGTGTGTGTGTGTGTGTGTGTGTGCAGATTAAATGCAGCTCTGCAGCTTGTAGTCCCTCCTCTCCTGCAGCTCTCTCTATATATACACTAACAGAGAGCAGCAGACAGACTTCACTCCACTCCGGCTGCTTCTCAGATCAGTTGCTCAGAGAGTAAGTGTGTTCAGCAGAGAGAGAGAGCAGCAGGGAGATATTCACTCTGAGTGAAGCAGCAACACTTTTCTGAAGCGGGACAGACAGCAGACTGACACATCTCTCCTCTGATGATGGATGACTACACCCTTCCCTTCTGGGTCCACCTGGCCGTTGTGACTGTGATTGTTGGCGGGGCCATGAAGAAGGTCCTAGCGTCCCACCTGAGCGCTGGCCCCACCCTAGTGGCCTGGCTGGGGGCCACAGTTCTGGTCGAGCGCCTGTGGGCATTCTGCCTGCCGGCTCTGCTCTTGCTAGTGCCGTTTGGCCTCGTGTATCTCCTCTACTCACGGTCCAGGACCGGCCCGCCCCCCACCATCCTACCCGCTGAGGGGAAGGCTGTCTTCATCACAGGTAAGATGAGGCTCCACCCTCTCTCTCAGGTGTGCTATGTGCCATAAAAATGAACAGTAATGCAGTTCATTTAACTGCTGCATGTTAGAAGTCTTCGTTTAATTTTTTGTTCATTAATTAAACAAGACATAAAAATAGTTTTAACTGACAGACTTTCAGCTGATCTGAAGCAAGAAAGAGCTTTAAAGATTTCTTTAAATGTTGGTGTTAAACCTTTTAGTTACTGGAAGTTTTGTCTGAAGGTGTTAAACTTGCTAATGGCCTGCAGACGGCTTCATTCAATTTAAAAATCCATAAATCCCGACTGCTTTTTTTTTTTTTTTAAAGTTTTTTGTTTTTTTTTGGTGGTGCTCAGGTTTAATTTCTTTATTATTGCAGAAAGTTTGCAAATCTGTTCAGGGATTTCTGACCTGTTGAAAGTTATTATTTGCTATTATGTGGAGGAAAAGCTGTAAGTTGGATTGGTTGGAGGTCTTTTGAGAAGGTCAAAGCAGAAGTTTTTTAATGTTTTGCAATCACAGAGAAGGTCAAAGGAGGTGAGCTGATCCCACACAGGAAAAAGAGTGTGTCACCTCTCTGTTGGTGCATTATAAGGAATAAACAGTCTGAACAATAGACACCTGCAGTTTGTGTGTGTGTGTGTGTCTCTGTGTGTTGTGTAGTGGGATTCCCCTTCACAATAAAAGTCAGTGTGTTGGGGTACAGCTGCTGTGTGCTTGCTGGTCACATTTAAGTGTTTTGTCCTACTTCTTGCTATCTGAGCAGTGTGGAAACGTGTCTGATAAGAGCTGATTAGTTTATGTGTGTGGGGTGTGTGTGTGTGTGTAAGTGTGGTTGTGTATATGTGGGTGTGTACCTTCACACTGCTGCTGGTGGGTGAGGGGGGATCAGTGGTCTCAGGACTCTTTGTGTTGTAGGTAACAAGATAATCAGATCTACAGATTAATGTGCCATTTAATAACACTCTGGCTTTAGGTAACTGAGCTCTGTTGTAATCTGCATACAAATGCACATACTGTACAATGGAAACTTTCAGCTTTCTGAAAGGAAAATAACAGCCATCTCCATGGAGATGAACAGACTCTCAGCTGCTGTGTTAGGTTACCTGCTGCTTGAACGAGCCATACAAAAGACTCTACCTTCTTTAAAAAGAAAACCTCATGAACTGTCATTATTTTGTTGCAAATGCAAGAATTGGCCTCTTCCCAAGGAGTGATCCTTTTTTTATTTGCTTTTAACCAGAATTAGCTCCCAGTCGTGCTGCAGTGTTTGGTATGCAACTGAAGCCAGGAAGGTAACATCAGTCGTCTCTCCGACCGGCATCTGTCAAATAAAAAAAGCAAAGCGCCTGGAGATAAACGGCTGCTCACAGTAAATTCAATCTCTCCTCCTGAGAAACCGAATACAGTCAAAGATAACAACATGACATCATCAGCTATCAGTCTGGGAGTCAACCCAATCAAGCCCACAAACATTTTCACATACATACACAGTTCTTATCACCTGAGGACAACTGTTTGAAAAAACTATTCAGGGTTTTTCACACAGGCTAAAACAGTTACAAGGTTTTTAGTCGCACCATCAGATTATTTTTCATTTTTATTCCTTTATCTTGTGTTGCTGTTATTGTGTTACCTGTGTTAGCATTCAGACATTTCACATTTCCCCTGGTGAAATGTCACAATGAATGCATTGTGACATTTCACCAGGTGAAATGTGAAATCTATGGAGCTGCTGCTGATTCTAATCAGACTTTTGTTCAATGTTTTGTCCTTCTTATAAAATCAAAATGAATCAATTTTAGATTTAGTCGTTCACTATGAACCTTAACAAAAGAAACACTGCTGTTAGCTTCACATGCTGTCTTCACGTGAATTTAGATGATTATAAATGTATTTTTTTGACCTGAACATTTAAGGCTATAGCCTTGAATGTTTTCTTGGATGTCCAGGTTAAAAAAAAATACATTTATCATCATCTAATTTTACTCATGTAAAGACAGCATATGAAGTTAACAGAAATGTTGCTATTGTTAGGGTTCACTCTTTGTTAAGGTTCTAAAGTGTATTCAAGTAGATTAAAACAAATCTGTTGGCAGCTACCAAGGTGGGTACAAAGTTGGCTAAAGTGGGTACAGTGTGAGCAATGAAATATTATGCACAGCCTGGAACACAATTTTGCAAGCCATGCACACAAAAATAGGCTTTTGAAACCAAGGCCACACGGCTCGCTGCTCACAAACACTCAGTGAGACTTAAACAAAAGATGTGCCTATTTTCTTGCAATTCTACGATGCCAACTAGTCTCTAACAGTCAAAGCTCAGTAAGACACCACCTTTACAAATATGCACATCTGATTTTATCCCTGACTTCTGTGTTTCACGTTTTATCATTCTGTCACTGAGAAAAAAAAAGAAAAATCCATCACATTTCCTAATTATTTTAAATCAGAGCAACACATGTAGGTTTTTAGGTTCTGTACAATGCTCCACCCCTTTTTGGAATAATATATTGCCCCACCTCTTTGAGATCAGTACAATGCTCCGCCCCTTTTTGAGAGGAAAATAAGACCCCTCACTTTTATGTGCTACATAAAACTACAGTTCTGATTTCAAGCTTTTAAATTAACAAATATTATATACACACACACACACACACACACACACACATATATATATTCTTACTGTGTATTTATATATTTCCCAAAATATATATTTCACAACTACAGGTTGAAGAATGTTCTTTCTTCATCTAACTGTCTGAATGACTGATGTGCCATATCCTGATCCATCATGAATCCCCAGAGGGAATGTATTTCTAGCACACATCATTCTTTAAATGATTTTTTATTGTTGTCTGTGAGATGTTAAAGTAACTGTAAACCAAATAAACCATCATTATACCACATGCTAACTAGCGTCTTTCAAAGTAAGTTATCCAGCAGCAAAAGTAGTGTTTTGACTATGGTTTAATATTACTCCAAAATGAGTAAAATCCAGCTTTTTTTACTAAAAATATAATTAACTGATGACTTCCACATAATAAATTTATTTTTGATGAAGGGTTGATGACAAAACAGCTCCCACAATTCACTCTTCAGATCTTCTCTGCAGCCAGTCTGAGGTCACAAATCTCTTCTTCTACACTCCACTGTCTTTAGAGAAGCAAACAAAAGTTGTTTTTTTTTAAATTGTTGTGTAAAATGCAATGCAGGAAAAATGCAGGAAAAACACCAATATTATTTCTAAATTGCCCCCAGGACAGTGACTTGTTTTCACCCAAAAGTGGGCGTGAAGGGGAAGAATTTATACATGCTGCCCCCTGATGGCTGAAAATGTCACAGCAGCCTAATTCTTAAGAACTACACCTGATGCATAAAAACAAGGTCAGAGGAGCAGCGAAGTTCTTCTCAGTATGATCTGAGACAATAAACAGCCACACGTGGCAGCTCTGCTGCCCTGCTTTGTGTGTTTTTATGTTAATGTGCAGCACCAGCTGTCATGACTTTGTGTGCAAACATCCTTAGACTTTGGACAAAGGAGTGGTCCAGGTCTCCTCCCCCACACTCCCTTGATTGTACAGAAACAAATCTAGATTACACAAACATTTGTCACTTTCTTACATTAAATGACAGCAATTAAACACAAACGCCCTCCAACAAGTTGAGATTTGTAAAAGCAAATAATAAAACACTGTGTGGGTGTAAAAACACCATGTCAAGCCACAAAAACACATCAAAAGAAAGAAATCCACACTCTCAGGTGTTACTGAGATGTATTCTCTGTGTTGATTCTGTTTGTTACTGTTTGAGCTTTCATGGTTTCAGGTATTTTAGTTTTGCAACTACTTCATAAAGTAAACAAGTTTCTTTTACTGTGATAAAAAAATAATGAATGATTTCCAGGAAGACGTCTCTAATGTGACATTTACCTCCTACTAATATTAATTTATCAATTATCAAATTTATGTAACTCATGAATCAAATTAGGCAGGCACAGCAGAGCAGTGGTTAGAGCTGTCACCTCCCAGTGAGAATCACCTCCTAGCTTGGGGCCTTTTTTGGTGGAGTTTGCATGTTCTCCTCATGCATGCATGGGTTTACACTGGTTTCCTCCCACAGACCAAAAACATGCATGTTAGGTTCATTGTTAACTCTAAATTGTCCCTAGGTGTGAGTGAGAGTGTGAATGCTTGTTTGTCTCTATGTGTCCGTGTGATGGACTTGGGACCTGTCCATGGTGTCCCCCTCCTCTCACACAGTGACTGCTGAAGGCACCAGCTCCCTGCAACCCAGAAAGGAGAAGCGGGTAAAGAAAATGGATGGATGAATCAAACTGTTGGCACGTCAGTAAAAACAAATCTTTCTGTAAATAGGAAAACCAACCATAAGAAGTCCCAAAAAGGACATACAGGACTGTCTCAGAAAATTAGAATATTGTGATAAAGTTCTTTATTTTCTGTAAAGCAATTAAAAAACATTAAATGTCATACATTCTGGATTCATTACAAATCAACTGAACTATTGCAAGCCTTTTATTGTTTTAATATAGCTGATTATGGCGTACAGCTTAAGAAAACTCAAAAATCCTATCTCAAAATATTAGAATATTTCCTCAGACCAAGTAAAAAAAATTATAACAGCAAAACAAAATCAAACATTTGAAAATGTCCATTAATGCACTCAGTACTTGGTTGGGAATCCTTTTGCACAGATTACTGCATCAATGCGGCGTGGCATGGAGGCAATCAGCCTGTGGCATTGCTAAAGTGTTATGGATGCCCAGGATGCTTTAATAGCGGCCTTTAGCTCATTTGCATTGTTGGGTCTGGTGTCTTTCAGCTTCTTCTTCACAATACCCCACACATTCTCTATGGGGTTCAGGTCAGGGGAATTGGCAGGCCAATCGAGGACAGTAATGCCATGGTCAGTACACCAGTTACTGGTGGTTTTGGCACTGTGGGCAGGTGCCAGATCATGCTGGAAAATGAAATCATCATCTCCATAGAGCTTTTCAGCAGATGGAAGCATGTAGTGCTCTAAAATCTCTTGGTACACAGCTGCATTTACTCTGGACTTGATGAAACACAGTGGACCAACACCAGCAGCTGACATGGCTCCCCAAACCATCGCTGACTGTGGGAACTTCACACTGGATTTCAAGCAACTTGGATTTTGCTCCTCTCCAGCCTTTCTCCAGACTCTGGGGCCTTGACTACCAAATGACATACAAAACTTGCTTTCGTCTGAAAAGAGGACTTTGGACCACTCTGCAACTGTCCAGTGCTTCTTTTCCATAGCCCAAGTCAGACGCTTCTTCCGTTGTCTTGAGTTCAGAAGTGGCTTGACCATGGGAATACGGCTATTGTAGCCCATTCCCCGGACACGTCTGTGAACAGTGGCTTTTGATACCTGGACTCTAGCTTCAGTCCACTGTCTTTGAAGCTCCCCCAAATTCTGGAAGCGGCTCTTCTTCACAATGCTGTTAAGGCTGCGGTCATCTCTCTTGGTTGTGCAGCGTTTCCTGCCACATTTCCCCCTTCCAACAGACTTTTTGTGAATGTGCTTTGAAACTGCACTCTGTGAACAGCCTGNCAGCAATGCCACAGACTGATTGCCTCCATGCCACGCCGCATTGATGCAGTAATCTGTGCAAAAGGATTCCCAACCAAGTACTGAGTGCATTAATGGACATTTTCAAATGTTTGATTTTGTTTTGCTGTTATAATTTTGTTTTTACTTGGTCTGAGGAAATATTCTAATATTTTGAGTAAGGATTTTTGAGTTTTCTTAAGCTGTACGCCATAATCAGCTATATTAAAACAATAAAAGGCTTGCAATATTTCAGTTGATTTGTAATGAATCCAGAATGTATGACATTTCATGTTTTTTAATTGCATTACAGAAAATAAAGAACTTTATCACAATATTCTAATTTTCTGAGACAGTCCTGTACTCAAGCAAGTTCTCTGATCCTGAACCCTGAGACTTACACCATGTTGGAACAGCTTTTCTCACATAAAGTTTTTACAAGTGGCATTTGCTCATATGCAAACATGAGAAAAATGCTGCAGCAGCCCCAGAGACAACTCCCCATGATTTCAGCAGGACCAGTACCTATACATGTCTAAACACAGTCCAAAGGTGTCCCATCCTTGGGACTGATCTCAGGAGAGCAGCTAATATTTAACAGGGCAGAGGGCAGAAAAAACCCTCACTAAACCTCTTAGAGAGCTAATTGATTTGTGCTACAAAGAGGCACATTCTTCACAGGATGGGAGTTGATGTCAGAGGGCACACACTGACCTGGCAGCACTCTGAGGAAACCTCCCTGAGCCAGGCAGAGGGGGGGAGCCGGGTCTGACTACAGACTTCTGAGGACTCAGGCCCCATCCACACTGGAACTGTTTTCATGAATACATAAAAGCATTTTTTTAATTGTTTCAGCCTTGTGTCCCCACAAGAACAAAGTACAAATGAAACCATTGTTTTAGGAACCCCTAAATAATATTTTTCAGAACTGGGTACTAGAGTGACAAAATCTTGAAATATCACCCCTGTGTTTTGACAGTGTCTTAGTTCCAGCACAACCTAACCTACAACCCCAAGCGTGACAGACGTAACAACAATACTGGCAGATTGCACTCTTGTGCTGCAGACACAAGTTTCTCAACTACAGTAAAACTTCATATCCTGTATTACTTCATTGAACAGATAAAACTAATTACCAATAACAGCCTAAAATAAAGCAAAGGAAAAACCCTTTTATTATAACACCAAATATTTTCAGGCCAAAAAGGGTTTTATTATGTTATTGAAACTCTTCAATAACAATTCAAAAAAAATGTTGCAGGGGAAAAAATCTATAATTATACATCAAGTAAACATTTAAAAATGCAGAAAATTAAAATAGTTTTAATAGTCTGACACTGTGTATAAAGAACTTTGATTTGCTTTAAACCCTTCCCTCCATCTGTCCCTCACTGGATACTGGGTCTGAAAAGTATCCATTGTGTCCACATATTTGGATTGACCTGACTCCCAGTCAACACTCACTGTCCTGCACTTTTATGATCTTGTAGTTTAATGTAATATGAAGTTGAAGTTCCACTTTGTAGTCAGTCCACAAAAAGGATTTATATCTTGCTCTGGTATTTGCCACAGTCATCTTTTTCTTCTTGTTTTTACAGTTTAAACCGTAGACTGGATAACATATACAGCCTGTAGCTTGTGTATATATACAATCTAACGACTGCACTTTGAGATCTTGTTCATGAACACCACAAACAGGATCAAAGACAAAGGACAGCCCTGTTGGAGTCTAACCCGCACCGGGATCGTGCTCGACCCAATATAGTTTGTCAGTTGGATCACAGAGCAGAGAGGCTTTCATCTGACAACTTTTGTCTTTTTGTCTGTCACTGAAGTCCTTTCTTGGGTTCATTAGCTGAGCCTTTAACCAAATCTTCCAAGTTGTTACAAAAAGTTTGGAACCTTAATTTTTGACCTAAATCCAGACAATTTCAACAAGTTCAGTAAAAACCTGACAAAAGTCTTGTATTCACATTGAAGCTGGTTTCTTTTTTAAAAAAAATCTGATTGCTTTTACCTTTCCACCTTTTTTTCCCCTTTCTTCCCAAAATCCACTTACGTTCTTCCACCATATTGATTGTTTCATCTATGCATTTTATTTATTTCCATTTTCTGCCTTACCTTGCTTTCTCATGTCTTTTATTCTCAGGTCTTTTTTCCTCGCATTTTATTTCCCTTTCTTCTATTTGATACTTTTCCTCCTTCTGTCTTCCCCCTTCTTTTTATTGAGCGTTGCCAAAAGGCAGAATGATAATGTTTTGTTCTAGATAAATATTTTTGTTGCAGAAAGTAAAAAGTAAGCACTGAATGCACACTGATTAACTTTTGCAGTCTACCAAATTCAGGATGGATGCCTTCCATAATCAACACAAAAATGACTTTAACTTAGCCAGTTTTACAGATACTGAGCTAAAATTTGATAAAATTTTATAGCTGAGAGCCATTCACAACACATACTGGTGACATCTGGAGATTGTGGATAAAATTATTATCAAGGTTTGACCAAAATGGCTACAACTCCGTAATTGTCTTCACAAGATGATTTTTTTTCTAAAAGTTTGTGTGATATGCATTTGTTCAACAAATGCTTGGCTTTTTTTTATCATTTTGGCTTCATCTCTTTGCTGCAGTTCCCAACATTCCTTTCCTCATTAAATTTTTTCTTGTTTTTTCACATTTTTTCTTTTGCAGTTTTAATATTTTCTGGGGGGCTTGTTCTTCCCTCTTTCTGTACCTCTCACTCCCACTTCTTACCTTCCTCCCAGTTACAGTTCATTAGAATTCAGTTTCTTGTAAATACAGAATCAGTTGGTGCTGAAGAGTTTACTTTGGTTCTCTGACTTTTGTTTTCATCATCATTACAAATGAGAATTACTAACTAAAGTGTTGTGTAACATGTTTTTGACACAATAAAAGCTGTTGATGATTATTAGAGCAGAATTTTCAGACTCTCTCTTCGTCACTGTTTCCCAGCAATGAAGCAAAATTGACCTCCGCCTTGCTCCCATCTTGTCTGTGTACACACAAAACTCAGAACAGCCTTTTAGAAAATGTCCATAGTTTGGCAGAAACCTGTCTGAGTTCCTTAATGAAAACATGACTGAAGGCCGCTGTGTCCACTGGTGTGAGGTCAGCAGAAATGTTCTGACCATCTATAGGACTATTTTTATCCTGCGAACCTCACTGCCAGGTCACTGATCACAAACCAGGCATTCACAAATCCCAATATTTCCAACTGGACCACATCATCCAGGTTAACTGCTGAGGAAATGGATTTAAAACAATTCAGAACGTTAGGAAAGGTTTTCTGTGAAAAATTTTGTTTTATAGTTTCATAAAACGCAATAATCTCTCAGTGTGAACTTGAAAAGTTCAGATTCTAATTAAAGCTTTTAAAGACAGAACATTGAATCTCAGAGGAATTCAGATTTATGATTTGGACAAAATGTAACAATGATTTTCCTCATCAACTTCCTCAAGCTTCAGAACATTACATAATCTAAAAACAGCTTTTAACATTCCCCAAAGGCTCAACAATGTGTTTCTCATTTTTGTACTCCCAGGCATGCCAACCAACCCCCACAGAACCCCTTTAAAGATTCTTTAATCTACAAAAGACGTGAAAGGCAAACAATTATTATTATGTCCCGTTTTCCTTTGATTTTATGACTTATTTATAACATATTTCTAAAACTATTTTTCCCATTTTTGGA
Source organism: Kryptolebias marmoratus (assembly GCF_001649575.2). Lineage (NCBI taxonomy): Eukaryota > Metazoa > Chordata > Actinopteri > Cyprinodontiformes > Rivulidae > Kryptolebias > Kryptolebias marmoratus. Next base: position 31,450,968 of record NC_051444.1, read on the forward strand.
AAAAAACAAAAACAAAACCTTGAAGTGTAATAATTTTTGTGCATCTCATTTTATTATTGATGAATAAATGTCTTACTTCAGTCCACTATTTCTCATCAAAATGCCCTGGTTCCCCAACATCTGACACAGACCTTGTTGTCATTACTAGGTTTCACAGTCATAAAGCAATCAAAGCTCCTCAGAGGGTGGCCGCACCAGGGTTTGAACCCTGAACCACTAAGGTGACGGAGAATGGCAGGGCTCAGATACTGTGGGACTTCCAGATCCAGACTGACAAACAGGTGATGACTAACCAACCAGACGTGATAGATAAGACACAGAAGAAAGCAGTGGTAATAGATGTAGCAGTTCCAAGAGACTGTAACATCAAAAAGAAGGAGCACGGAGCTCAAGAAATACCAAGGGCTGAAAGAGGAAATAGAGAAGTTCTGGAAAGTCAAGGCCTCAATAGTACCAGTGGTCATCAGAGCACTCAGTGCTGTGACCCCCAAACTGGAAGAGTGGCTCCAACAGATCCCAAAAACAACCCCAGAGATCTCTGTCCAGAAGAGCACAGTCCTAGGAACAGCTAAGATACTGCATAGAACCATCAAGCTCTCAGGCTCTCCGAGCTTGAAGTGAAAGTGGAACCGCCCATGTGGAACAAATAGGGTGAGATGGGTCTTGGTTTTTTTTTTTTTTTTAGAAAGAAGTAATAAGTTCATAGTAGTGCCTAAATTTGGGCTGAGTAAAGTCCTTCTGCAGTGATTTATCATTCATGTGCCCTCCTCCCCAAACCCTATTGAATAGTCTAATCCACTAGTCCTCAAAAGGGAGTAGATGTACCCAAGGGGGTACTTCTAGGCATTCCAGAGGGTCATTTAAATTTTTTAAAAGTCTATTGAAAATTAGCATCCATGCATAAATACTCTAAAATAGTTATATATTAAAACTTTCAATAAAAAGACCAATAATTTCATTTAAAAACAATAGACTATTTGTATTCATTATTCCAAATCTAAAAAAATCTGATACACCCTCATATGAAGGTGGTTTGAACCGAACAGGCAATCACTGTTACCTCTGCTTTGAAAACATAAGGAAAAGAAGCAGCAATGCTGCTGAAAACAGTTAGACAAGTGCCAAAGAAATATATTATTTAAATGTAAAAATATATTTAGGCAAAATAAATTTAATTATGTTTTATTTTTTTGAAAGAAATGTTTATCTGTAATTTTATGGTTTCAAATAAATAAAAAAAGTATTTTTTAAATCCCACCCAAAAAGGCCACTGATGGTTTTTTTCTTTTAGTTGAAAAGTTGAATAAATCAGTCACTGATGGCACAGCTGTGTTTTACATCTCCTTTTTAAAACACATTCTTTGTGCTGGTTAGAGGGAACATCACTGAAGTAAGGCTGTGAACCACTGGTCTAATCTGTATGAGGAGGTGGAGCTGCAGATGTTACTGCTGGCCTTCACCCAAACACAGATGTGTGGTTCTGACCTCGTTCAGTCTCAGAGCTCGTCTATCTTTGCACAGAACAATATTTATTTTTTCATCCATGGGGCCCTTGGGAGCCTTGGCCCCATTAAGTAATGGTGCTCCTCCTCAGCATCAGATACCAGATAAGGCTGCTGCATGTTGAGCTGCGACCCCGAGCTGTCGACCTCATTGAGATTAATCTTCTGCTTTAGCAGTCGGTGTGTGTGAAAGTGGACTCCTCACCTCTGCTTACCCTGTGGGTGAAAACAGAATGTGGGACAGAGTCTGGCTCTTCGGGCTGAGACTCTATTGCAACCAATCAGCTCCTCCAAAGATACAAGCTCACAACTGAAAACTGCATCAACATCAGTCCTATTTTTGCAAATACACTGCCACCTCAATAGGCAAAATACACTACTCCTGATTGAGCCACAGGTTTAGATGTTTTTTGTTTGGGGTTTTTCCAAATCTTGGAGGAGTAGTGAACTAAAAGATTTTGACAGAAATGGAAGAATAATGTGCAAATGAGAGCAAATGAACTTTTAAATTGTCTAAAATTTTCAAATCTTTTGAATCTAATTCTTCCTATTCCCACAATTCTTTATGGCACATATACAAATTAAACATTAAAACAGATATTTTTTCTTCTTTAATCCAGTGTGTCTCTCACTTCTATAGGAATTATGGTTTTATCTCAAATCCACCGAGAATACAGAAAGTGCACACCCAAGCTTCCACAGATTTCAGTTATATTTTGGCTCAAAATATATTCTTCAAATCTAGAAATGAAGCACCTTTTTAACTTGTCTTACCTGCGACATAAAACATTGCGTAAACATAAAATTCAAAGTCTTCTGCTGCTCACAGTTCAAGAATTTTAATCCTCATATGAACTGCAGGTCAAATGGACACAAAGTTACAAGGGCTTCTCATCCTCTCTTTAGTTATGAGGTCTTCAGGAGGGTTAAAGCTAGGACTTATAGTTTTTGCACAGTCACTGTTTGTTTGATCCCTACCTTCAGTCTGTTTCTATCTGCCTCTCATGAACTTACCAGTCAGGGAGTGACAGGCACAGGTGCATAGTTACCTTGGTGACCATATAAAGCCACTGGCAACAGCTGCAACACTTTTTTTTATCTTGGTTCTTTTTACACTTCTACAGTTCATACATCAAAATGTCACCATTTTCCCTGAGCTAAGAGTCATACAAAGTTGAGCTGGAATTTTAAGCAGCACTGCATTGGACCCTTCAGTGATTCTGCAGAAATATTCAAGCTTATTTATAAAATCCTCATGAGTCATTTATAAACTAAAAATATTATTTGCATCCTTACATTAATGTCTGACCTGAAAAATCTTCAGTAGACCTTCACATGTTGCATCCAGAAGTTTTTAGACACATGATAAAGTTGTAAAAACACACATCCGGTTTATCTCTTTTTCTGTCAGGTCTGAACAGATCTAACAGAAGAAAAAAAAAACCTGACTCCCCCTTGCTAACGTTCCTTTGTTATTAGCTGCTTTCAACAGCTCAAAATAACCTGCCAGGTGAACTCATGTCATGGTGTTTCTGCAGCATGGAGCTGAGTTGTGGCATTTATTTCACTCTCACTCAGAGGCTCATTTCTCAGGAAATGGCATGCGGGATGCTGGAAATCCTCCAAGGACACGGGAGACGCAGCGTGCCAACACCTCCACGCTCTTGCCAGCAGAGCTCATTCAGACACCCGCCACACAAAAGGAACAAACAGAACAGAGAGTTCTGCCGCAGTACAGGTGGTAAGAGCAGGGAGTACAAGACAGATCCCTAAGGCAGCTGTTTGACTTTGCAGTCCTCCAAGGAAAACATATTTGGGTGTGTGAACATGAGCGCTCACTGCAGTTAGTTTCTGTCAAACTTTTATTAGACATGTCTGAAGACACAGAGGACACCATGCTCTGCTCAGGGGGGAGGATACAACATTTACCCAGTCAAGTGCACAAACTCTGCACCACCTGCCTTATCAAGATCTAAAATTAACTAAAGGTCCTAAAAAACTAAAGGATGTCAGGTGTGATCTCTGGATTCTTACCAACAAAAAGTGTTTTCTGATTGGCAGATATTTTCCAGCAAACCTGCCATTATATTCAAATAAACCAAGTCATTTGTTGAAGCCTTTAAGCATTAATACAACTCACTTTCCTGTAAAGTTCCAACTTAACCCATCCATTGTGTTTCTGTCAGGTTTGCCCATTTTAGAAGTTTTCTTTCTGAAAAAAGGTTCTTCATTTCGTCTGATGAACATGAGAGTATATGACTTTGTCCACAGACAATGTCTGAACAAAGTAAACATGGGAGACATTAGGAGCAGTTTGTGTATATGTAAAAAAAAGTTAAGTTTCAGCCTTCCATCCACACAAAAATAATGTTTCAGGAACCCCTAAACAGTATTTTATGAAAGTGAAAAAAATCTTGAATTCCATCTTTGTGTTTTGTGTTGATGACCTAAACGAAAACAAATTCACAGACTGACCTCTAATCTAACCTACGACCCCAAGCATGACAGATGTAACAATACCAATGACAGATCACATGTTTGAGTTTTTGCTGCAGATGCTAGTTTCTCAACTACAATCATTTTTTTAGATCCAATATTATGTGAATGAACAGACAAGACCGCTTAACAATGACAGCCTTAAATTGAGCAGAGCAAAAAAAAACAACAAAAAAACAAATATACACCAAATAATCTCAGGAGAAAAAGGCTCTTTTTACTTACTGAACTGTCAACACTACAAAATAAATAAATAAATAAATAAATAAATACATGAATAAATAAATAAAATGTTGCAGAAAAACTACAATATCCAACAGGTAAACTTAAAAAAAACATATGGTAATAGTTTTAAAAGACACTGTGTATAAAGAATTTAGCCTGATTTGTTTTGAACATTGTGAGAAAAACCCTTCCTTCCATCTGTCCCTCTCTGGATAATGGGCCTGAAATGTCCATTATGTCCACATATTTGGACTGACCCGACTCTTAGTCAACACTCACTGTCCTAAACTTTTGTTGTATTCTATGAAGTAGAAGTTCCACTTTGATGTCAGTCCACAAAAAGGATTTTATTCTTGCTCTGGTATTCACAACCTTTGTCTTTTTCTTGTATTTACAGATTGGATTTTATAGTTTTAAGTTTTATGTACATGTTCCACATTTTTTATTTCTTTTTGGTGTATTTCAGAGTTACAGCGGCATTACACAGTTACTGCATAAATTTGGTGTACTTTTCTGTTTCCATGTAAATGAAAACATAACTAGAAAGAGTGCCATGTTTTCAAGAATAATTTTAGAAATGACAAGTAGAAAGATTGTTATGAAAAATATAAAAAATGTGTGGTCCAGGCCTTGGCCAGGTTTGTGCTTACAGTTTATTTGTTAGCTTTACAATAAATGCGGTAAAAGTTTCATTGGATGAGAGAAACCACAGTAAGTTTTATTCCAAACATCCTGCCTGTCTCGCTGCAGGTTGTGACTCCGGCTTTGGCCATGCTGCAGCAAAGCATTTGGACTTTCTGGGTTTCGAGGTGTTTGCCACAGTGATGGACCTGACAGGAGACGGAGCCAGAGAGCTGCAGAGAACCTGCTCATCTCGTCTCACCATCCTCCAGGTGGACATTACTCAGCCCCAGCAGGTGCAGCAGGCACTACTGGACACCAAGGCCAAGCTAGGTCTGAGAGGTAAAATCTGCTGTTCACTTTCATAAACATGTAAAAGAGAAAAGAGTTGAAACATCAAGCAAGTATCCAGATAATGAAACAATAAAGCATGTCATAGTTTTTTGTACTATCAAATACAGAACAAAGATCATAATTAAGATCATCTTATGTTGATAAAGGATGGAGTTGTAGCTGTTTTGGTGAAACCTTGAAAATTACATTATGTTATCCCATGCAATATTGTGCACTCCTGCACTCAGAGTATCTGATATGCATGACTCTCAGCAACTACCATGTCAAAGTTTAGCTCAATCTCTGTAAAATTAACTGAGTTGCAGCATTCAATTATTAATTTCTGCAAGTTTCATTAAAATCTATTCAGTGCTTCATGAGATATTTTGTTAACAGACAACTACATGAGCTCACGTTCAGACACAGACAAAAACATTATTTAACCATTATCAACGTTATGTGCAAAACTCCTGATGAGTTTCTGTTTAATTGGCTTCCAAACAGACACAACCTGTTCTTTCTTTAATTAAATCTTAGAAAACTACCACAGATAAGCCACTCTGACAGACTGAACAGAATAGGAATGTTCACCCAGCAGCCTTCTAGGAAACCAGATAACTGTTCTGGGACCAGTTTCAGAGGTGTGTGTGTGTATGTGTGTGTAGGGGTGGGAGGTGGGTGTCGGGTTGTGTCCTGTTTCACTCCAGGGTCCAGAGTCTCCAGAGTCTCTATGATTGGCTGAGCCCTGCAGCTCCCACCGGCTTCATAATTACACAGCTCAAAGTGCTGGCTGCACCTCACGGTCATTCAGGGATACACGGCTTGTGTGTGTGAGCGTGTGTGTGTGTGTGTGTGTGTGTAATAAAAGAATTGAAGGGAAAGGTCACAAACAGTCTCTGGAACAGCCTTTGTGTGTTTCACATCTTGTGGGGACATTCATCAGTATTTAGTCACATTGAGGTGACTCTTCTCACTTCTGGGGACAAAGATCAGAAGTCTTTGTCACATGCCTCAATAAAGTTTAACACAGTGTGGTTTGATGTTGTGTGAAGTTTGCAGGAAAATAAATCTAGAACGTATTCTGACCTCCTACTCTTAGTGACAGTTCGTGGAATATTCTGCAGAGGTATTTTACTCTTCAGTTACATAAGAAGTTCAGATTCTTTGTTGTGGCTGCAGACTGGGGTCTGCTGTGTCCTCTTGTCCCAAAATGTCCTAAGACATGTTTCACAGCAGAGACTTTTACTTGTTTGTATAATTTTCCGTAGAGGAATGTTCCATCTCAGTGATGGTGGAACAGACCAGAAAGGTAAAACCAAAACCACAAAGTAACGAAGGAAATGTTGAGGATGATGTATTAAACGTTTGTAGTAAGAAAATCTGCCACAAGAGTTTGAGGGTTTAACATATTAGGACATAAAAATCTGTGCCCTTATCAAGAGTAAAATTAGATAAACGCAGGGATACCAACTGTGAGCATGGTGGTGGAGGGCTGAAAGTTTGGGCTCCTTGCAGTCATTAAGCTGACCATGAGCTCCTCAGTAGATCAAAAGATTCTGGAGTCAAATGTGAGACAGTCTGTAAGGCAGTGTATCATTTTGGTTGTATTTATGGTAAAACCTGCTGAAATTATAAAGTCATTTGTCCCTATACATCAAACCTGAAAGTTAAAAGAAGCTGTACTTTCATTTTACCATAATTATTCACTGGATTTGAGATTATTTAAAGTCTTTGTCATTGGTCACAGAGCTTTTTTTCACAGCAGTCAGTTGTGTGTGGGAGGCAGCTGGTAAAGGGAGGGGGCTCAGATATATAGCTCTTAGCTGACTGGTTCTTCTTTAACATAATGATAACGTTTTCAGACACATAGGCAATCTGTCTGAGATGTTTACATTTTGTCCTCTGGGTTATAAGTCATCAGCTCAAACCTAAACACATATCTCGCTGCCTCCCGAAACAAAGACTGGAATTCTGGGTCAGTCACCTCAGACCAGGACGGGTGAGGCTTGTTTACACTAGCAGACAGAAGAGGGAGGGTAAACCTCTGGCTAGACTGCTGCTGAGCATGTTAGTGATGTGAATATGGTCTTAAGCACTTTGGATCGCCTTGCTGCTGGAAAGTGCTATATAAATAAATTTCACTTCACTTATCTGCACAGAGCGACAATGCAGATGTTACGTAAACCCTCTGAGAGCTTGAGCAGGTTTCAACATGTGAAGCCAACACAAAAGTCTGGAGAGTTAGACTAGAACTGACAGACCCCCAGTAAAATACTCTTCACAGCTTCACCACCAAAGGACAGGGGGAAATGAACTCAAGTTCAAAAAGTAAAAGCTCTGCAGGCAGATTCTTAATGTACTGTAACAATTAACAGCACTTTTCCTCCACAGATAGAAACATAAAAGTACAGTGCTGTTTTCATTTAATGAATTAAATTTATATTTATCAAATTACCATAATAAGTAAAATCATTATTTCAAATCAGAATTTTGTATTTACTCATTATATTGGCTGATATTAACATTTGTTTGATGATGTGAAACATGAAACATGATCTGAAAATGTAAGTGTGGCAAAAAAAAGTAAAAATTTAAGAAAGCTGTAAAAAGGGTGAATATTTTTTTCAAAGAACTGTATTTACAACTTTTTATAATTGTGTCAACATACTTCAGTTTCTGATGTGTGTGTGTGTGTTTGTGTCTGCAGGACTGTGGGGTCTGGTCAACAATGCAGGAGTGTGCGTGAACTTCGGAGAGGCAGAGCTGTCGCTGATGTCCAACTTCCGGGGCTGCATGGAGGTCAACTTCTTCGGCACAGTGTGTGTCACCAAGAGCTTCCTGCCGCTGGTGCGACAGGCCAAAGGACGCATCGTCACTATCTCCAGCCCAGCTGGTGTGTACCACACACACACAGCCAGAAATCCAAACCAGCCCTTTCAGAACCTCTCACCTACCAAAGCAAACAACCCGAGCTGCTGCTGTTCATATATCTCCAACACAAACTTGTACAGTGGGCCCAAACAAACTAAATCAATCACGATCACAAAACTTTATCCAACACACACAGAAAAGAAAGATCTTTCCTGGAATTTTGGATCTAGGTGCCCTAAAATTCAGTGAGTTCAACTATCTGAGACTCTTGTTCATGAGTGATGGTAGTAAGCAGCAGGAGATGGCTGAGTAATTTGATGGATCAGGGCCTCGTCTGCAGTAATGAGGGCTTTGCTTCAGTTTGTCATGGTGAAGAAGGAGCTGAGTCAATACACAAAGCTCTGGATTTAGCGTCTGTCTACCTTCCAGCCCGCACCTATTATGATGAGGTATGGCTCATGACTGAAAAAACATGATCCTGGGTAGACGCGACTAAAATGAGTTTCCTCTACACGGCTTGGTTTTACTTTTTTTCCTGCAGCCAGACTTTCCTATATTTTTTTAAACTGGTGGGGATCAGCAGTTCTAAAGACTTTCTGAAAGTCTTTCAGAGTTTTTCTTTTTACTTTGGTTGTTTTTTCACCCAGTTTCAGTCCTTCTGTCTGAACATTTTCAGTATAATGGTTTTAACTTTGACCTCATTCAGACATAAAAATGTTCCCAAACTCAAGGGATTGGGTGGATATACCAGACAACAAAAAACTAAATTAAGTTGGATCTTTAGTCTCTTTATTTATTTAGTTCAATTCATTTTATTTATATTGTGTCTATTCACAACAAAAATAAATAAAATTTAAAATAATAACACAGCAAAGATAACAAGTCAGGCTTAATCCGATTACAGTCAATTCAATCCATCTATAATACAAAACATTTAAATACAACACTTTATGAAATGCCAGTTAATACAACTTCAGAAAGCAGAAATCTCTGCCTCCCATTCTATTCTTAAAAACTCTAGGAACCACAAGTACACCTGCAGTCTGAGAGCAAAATGCTCTGTTAGAAAAATATGGAACAAGAATATTTTTAATGTAAGATGGAGCTTGGTTGTTGAGAGATTTGTATGTTAGAAGGGAGATTTTAAATTCTCTTCTGAATCTGACAGAGAGCTAATGGAGAAAGGTGAATATTTAGTAGATTCACCTAAAAAAACAGGAACAAACTGTGCCCTTGTGACTAGATGCTGGTAACAAAGAGCCCCAAAGATACACAACTTGTGCAGCCCACGTGGTTTTTCCAGTCCAGTCTGTTCTCTCTGACAACATCAGGACCCCTGATGTTCAAAAGCAACACAAAGGTAGCCTTCATTTTCAGCTGTTCGAGCTGTTCAGTGTGCTGTGGTCCTGCAGACATGGCAGGACACATGATATCTGATAGTGCACCTTATTGTTTCTCCCATCTGAAATCACCGAAAGGCAACATTTTATCAACCAAACCACAAAGGTTTTTGTACACATGGGCACAAAAGCAACTGCATATAAAACTACAATCTTACAGCATTTCTTGAAACAGTCAATAAAAGAGTCATTATCACTTTTATCGGATCCAATATTTCTCATTTAGAGGCCAGGGGCTTTTAGCTGAATCTCATGGATCTTGTCACAGATTGAAGCTGCTTAGGTACTAACAAGACAGCAGTTAGTATCACTGATCCTGTTGTAGAGAGTTTTACTTGTGTACATAACAGCAAACAAGGTCACTGGTCAGTCTGAGCGTGATGTGACGATAGTGCTCTGTGTTTCTAGGTGACCAGCCGTTCCCATGCCTGGCAGCGTACGGAGCATCCAAAGCAGCTCTCAACCTCTTCACTGACACTCTGCGGCATGAGCTAGAGCCCTGGGGAGTCCACGTGTCCACCATCCTGCCATCCTCGTACAAAACAGGTAAACCCCACCCCCAGCCCGCCCTCGCCTGTTCAATCACAACACAGTACAGACAGTACACCTGCACGAACCAGTGAGTGTAGAGTTGTACAAATAAAAAAGAAACTGAAGAAAGAACTGAGTGGGAAGGAGCTCCCCCTGCTGGTCATCACCTAACACTACAACAGAAAGTTCATCATCTGACTGGAGTATTAATTTCCAGTAAATTTATTGCCCCCATGGCCACCACATGGTGACACCACTACTGTTAGAGCAGTTTGGTAAAACACAGCATTCTTTGTGAGGTTTAGTTCAGAATAACACAAAATGTCACAAGGAAACTAAAAGATTTCTCAGAAATGTTGAAAGGTATCAGTGCAGCTCCCATCTGAAACTAACATCTCTCAACCTCCTTCTTTAAAGCTTAATAAAAATTTTGATTTGATAAAACACAAAGTCTGGAATTATACAAGATTTATGATGGTGGCCATGATGGAAGCATAGAAGAAAAGCCTGCTGGGTATAATAATAATAAAAAAACAGGGACTTGGAGTTACTGGTTGCTATAGTGATTCCCATCTTTTTGATAAGCAGAAAGAGAAGGGGCAGCACACAGCAACATTTTAGGCAGAAACAGACTGAAAAGTAAGCCTCAAACAAACAATGGTTGTGTGAAAATTATAAATCATATTAAAAACATTCTTGACCTGGGAGAGGCAAAAGGTTGTGCTGGTCACATGTGTTTATTTTCTGCAGTGTTTTATGTAGAAGATATGACAAGTTAAAAAGAGTCTTCATTTGCAGTTTTGAAGAGAACTTTGTCAGTTACAATGGAAGTCAATGAGAGTTCAGATGTGTGCACTCTGCACTCTGGGGAGGTTTGAGAGAAATATGTCATACAGCAGTGACGGACACACTGAGTGAAAAAACTGTATTTTCATGTACAAACATAATAACTGAAAAGGTTGTGGGAGCAAAAAGAGTTTGTTTGCAAAATTTTCAAAGTTTAGACAGCTCAAAGATAAGTGTGTGGCATCACCACACTCCAAGTTAAACATTCTGTGGTAAAATATAAAAAAAATTATCAAACTTAAACGGTAATTGTGTAACAACCATCAAAGATATCAAAATGCCAGTTCAGTCATGGAAAGTCCAACTTTCTGTGACCAGTTTAAACTCTTAATGCTGTTTTTGCTGTAAAGTATTTATTTCTAAGCTTAAGAGTTCCAAACTGAGTTGGCTTTTACCACTCATTTCAACTCAATCGCATTGTTGTCTTTTTCTTAGGTCCTTGTTAATTTCATCTCAGCTGCATGATATGCTGCCACCAAAAGTCACAGCACATTAGTCCTGACAAAGCCCATGTCTATTTTGTTTTTTTCCAAAATTGTGGGAGAAGTAGCAAAACTCAAAAACAGAAAATCAAAGAAACATTAATGAACTACTGCAATGGGAGTGAAATAAAAAAGTAAGTAAGCGGTTAGGATTTAGAAGAGGTGCTTATTGAAATATTCCCAGGTAATATAAGCTTGTAGAGTTAGGTCTGACAGGACATGAGTTCTTCAGGATTTTAAGTGATAAGTGCAGACTTTAAACATCAGGATTGCTTGTTGGGTTTAGGATGTTGACCTTCTGGTTGGCATAGTAACACTGACTTCTACTGTCTTCAGGTCACTCAAGTAACCAAACCTACTGGGAGCAGCAGCACAAGCAGCTGCTACAAAGTCTGTCCCCAGCACTGCTTGACGAATATGGTGAGGACTACATGGCCGAGACCAGAGACCTGTTTCAGAGCTTCGCCAAACAGGCTAACCCGGACCTCAGCCCGGTCATCAACACCATCATCCAGGCGCTACTGGTGCCACAGCCGCAGGCACATTACTACGCCGGCCCCGGTGTTGGCCTCATGTACTTCATCCACAGCTACTGCCCATTCAGTGTCAGCAACCGCTTCCTCCAGAATCTCTTTCTGAAGAAGAAGTTAATGCCACGTGCACTGAGGAAGCAGTCAGATCTGGAGATAAGCCTCGGCCTCCAACAGCTCTACAACAACAACAACAATGAGGAAAAGCTGCAGCAGTTGTGAAACTGTAAACTGTCAACCTGCAGATAGAGGACCACTTCTGTAACTCACTTATAGAGTCATATCCTGTTCTTCTGTTTGTTCTTTAACTGTCGAAGGGATCATAGTGATGCACCCAAATGTCTGACTCCGTCCACACAGAGTGAGGAATGACCTGGAGTTCAGGGAGCAGGGTCTGGTAGAGGTAGGGAAGCAGCCACAGGTTGCTGCACAAACACACTGACTTCATGTGCCTTCATCACACAGAGACCTGAATGATTCATAGCAGCAGCATCTGTTTGTCCCCATGAGTTAAACGCGTGCTTAAAGGAACTGCTTTAAATTTTTCCAGTTTAGGCTTTATCTCCCACTCATGTCAGATTTATCTTCACTTTATCAGATTTTAACCAGTCACACTTCAACCCCTCTGTGAGGACAGAAATAAATGACCTCAGGTGATTAGTATGAGCACCGGGCTTCAGAGCAGGTTCAGAGCCAGAGGCTCTTCTCAAACCCAAGCAATATGACAGACATTTTTTTTTGGACATCAGAAAAACATATTCTAATAGATTTAGTTACATGGATACCCATCTCAGAACAAAGCAAGACCATCCTACTGATATCAGCCCATGTGTTGTGTGCAGCCTCAGTCTGAGCCATCAGCTTTACTTTGACGTCAAACACAGATCTAACTCTGACCTGACACTGATCGGACTGCTGCTGCTCACTGTGGCTGAACTTCGGCCAAAAGCAATTCGCAGAAAACCCAATCTGAGTGTTGAGTCTGGGTCAAACCTGGATCACACCTTAGACTGGGACACCTCACAGGCTCTCAAATATAATCACAGTTTTACTCAAATATCTTACAAAATTTCTGAGAGCTGAAAGAAAGAAACTGTTCACTCCATTTAACAAAAGACAAGAAAATGTTTTTTGTTAAATAAATGAGCTGTTTGATGATGTCAAAAAAAGACTGTGGCTCATAAAAAACATTTTTATGAATCCCATTTCACTCCAGCAGTTTGAAGAATCTTAAGCAGCACATTATTATTCACTAAACCTAAATCAGAAAATCACTGATCAATTTTTTATACCAATCAGAAAATATAAAACACACCACATGAATGTCTGCAGAGTCTTTGGCCTTCAGTTGAACTCCATCTTTGTAAAACAAGAACAGACTCCACTCGTCTTGGCAGTCAGGAGTGATGAAACAAGCGCACCCGGCAGCTTTGATTTCTCTGATACACCTGTGATCTGCAGACAATTTCACGTCGCAACTACTCAGAATCATTTCAAAATAAAAGTACACACTCAGTTTGCGATCTGGTTTGTTTTAAATTCGCAGAAATAAGTTTTTAACTTTATATATTGATTTTCAAATAAAAAGTCTGCTTTATCAGAGACAGAATTATTCATCAGGCTTCTTGTTTAAACTTAACCTTCAAAATAAAGTTACCAAAATGTTTAACTGCTGCTAAACCCCAATGTTTTTGGAACTTTATTTAACTTTATTATAACGTTTAATTACCCTGTGTGTGTTTTGCTACTGTAGTAAGAACAACTTTCTACACTCAAAAAGATTACAGAGGCTTATGTTTGATTGACTGAATAGAAATCATTTTAATCTGTTTATTCAAAGCATTCTTTTAAATTTTGACTAATAAAAATGTGCCTCAGTTTCATGTGTTTTCAGTGTAACATTCACAACAAAATGTCCCATTAGTGTGAAGAACCTTTTACTGTTTGTTGGATTCAGAAAAATAAATGTTTTTTTTTTATCTGAATGTGTTTAGGTTTAAATCAAAACACAAAGTTAATAACACTTTTATTTTGTTCAGTTCTTTTGAATCCAACAGAATTCAATGTAAAAATTTTATTCCATCATATTTAGTAGCAGGCCTTGTACAATGCACTGGAGTGTAGATACGGCGTATGTGTGTGTGTGCTGTCTAAGGTCTGTTGAAGCGAACCGTGATGTTCTCTTTCAGTTTGTTTCAAACCACCTTTGGTTTTGAATCAAACTATTTATGGCATATTTTTTTCTTGTACTATCATTTAAACTGTGAATTTTGTATAAAAATGAAAAAATGGATACAAAAATGTATGTACAGTGTTCACTTTGTTCATACCTTGGTAGAAATAAAGTTGACTTTTTCAGACTTTCAGACTTTTTTTTAAATCAAACTCTTGAACATATTTCATAAGAGAACAGAGCAAAGAAACAGCAGCAACCTGCCTCCCAGCAAGAAGGTCGCAGGTTCTCCTCCCACCTGGGGCCTTTAAGGGTGGGGTTTACATGTTCTCCCTGTGCAAACGTGGATGTTTTCCAGGTAGTTTTCTCCCACAGACCAAAAAAGTGCTGTGTAGTAGAAGGCCTTGTATTTATTTCTCAATCCATGTATCATTCGTTCTTTCCATTTTCAATTGACAATCAAAAGTCAAATAATGAAAAACAGACTGGTTATTTAGTTTTTTATTATTACACAAAAAACGAAAAAACGCCTGATTTTTCATATTTCACTTTTAGGTTAAGATCGGAAACACAAAATCAAAAAACGGGCAGCAGGACAGAATTTGATTTTAATATTTAATTGGTCACGTTTAGGTGACCCGTATGGGGTGCCGTTTGTAAAACAGCTTGTGCTCAATATTTATGCCTAAATTTTGTCACATTTAGCTTCAAATACTGTTTAAAAATGTACCTTTTACAACATTTAGCTAGTTAAAAGTAATTGTTACAGCTAAATGCTAAATATAAATCTAAATGTTAAATGATAAATCTAAATGCTAAATGTTAAATCTAAATGTTAAATGGTAAATCTAAATGCTATATGTTAAATCTAAATGATAAATTTTTAACTAATATGCAAATTTTTTATGCCTGAAACAGGAAGTACCAAAATAAAAGCTTGACACTAGGCTGAAGTTTGCTTCTGGTTTGAGGATCAGCTAAAGGGCGATTCCGCCTCATTTCTCACTCTATTGAGTAGTTTCAACTTGTTCTAGTTTAAACACTAGAATACTTGCACACTTCAAACCTGGACAAGATTACTAAACTCTGATAGCAGAATGTTTAAGACAAAGTTTGACATTTGTTAAACTTCAATAAAGAGCGATTCCGCCTCATTTTCAATCTATTAAACATCATTAATCTGCTGTAGTTTAGAAACTAAAATGCTTATACACTTCAAACCTGGACTAGATTACTTTACTCATAGCAGATTTTTTAGAACCAAGTTTGAGATTTTTAAAGAGTTTATGGCAGACTGCCTCCAACCTAAAAGCTTTCTGGGGTTTCAGGAGCTCACTGAGGCTGCAGCTTGCAACCACGCTACCTCGTTACCTAGCAACCGTCATTACGTTTAAAGCTAGCTGTCTACCCAATGAAGCTGGAAACTACGATGTTCTTTTGAATCTTCAATTTGATGGAAGACCTAAGAAGCTTTACACATGGAACCAAGCCTTTCTACTGTTTTATTAAAGAAAGAAAACAACAAAACAAAGACAAAGTACGATCTAAAAACTAAACAGGACACTTATATCTTTGCATTCAAAATATTTAGAATTTTGGTTGTGTGTTCACATTAGTAACATTACGAGACTTATTAACAACAAACTGGATACCAAAGTCATCAGGTCAATTCAATTCTGGCGAAAATAGGATAACAAAGTAGTAGCGACAGACTGTTCTTGATTTTTACAGGAAATGACAAAAAAATAATTTGTGCATAAATGTTTATTCTGGAACAGTGAATGCTTTATTCATATTTTTTGTACAGCAAGTTAGTATAAATGAATGTTCTTTGTAATGGATTATATTTGCTGTTGTCTCAAAAACTACTTATAACATTACTAAAAATAAATACTGGATTAAAATAATAAAACAGCAAACATAACAGTATATGAACTAAAACAATACTGATGATAGGCTGTGCGAAGTGTCCTGGTGATGCTGGTACGTCTGGGACAGACCGCCACATAGGATGACCCTTGGTTACATATAGTTCCCACTCCTCAGCAGGATCTGGGGTGGACTGCAGAGCCGTTAAGATGCTTTCTTATCCACTGCTTTGACCAGGGACCACTCGGCGGCTGCTATCTCACTACAATGATTTCAGAAAGTGTATTTAACAGTTGAAACATGTGAAGTTACCATCAGTCACTGAAATGTCTTTTGCTTGCCTTTAACCATATTCATGTTCCACTGATGCCCCCTCCAGAGCAGAAACCTACGCAGAAGTCAGGTCTCTCCAGAAAGAAAACAACAAAACAAAGACAAATTAGAACGATCTAAAAACAAAAAAACAAGACACTCATCTTTGCATTCAAAATACTTAGAATTTTGGTTGTGTGTTCACATTAGTAACATTACGAGACTTATTAACATTGACACTCCAGTTGATTACATAGTACTTACGGATAAATTTTAGTTTATTTTTGTGGCTTTTGGAGAGAGAGAGACAGCAAGCTTAATTCGTGGCAGTGGTCCTGCTGTGGAGAGATGAGTACATGCAACAAGTAAGTTAGCTAGCTGCTACCACAATGCAGTATAACGAATGTAAGGAGGACTGTATGGGGTTTGCATCGGGAGTAGCAATCACTTCAGGGTGTCGAGTCAGGACAACAATTATATAGGTTCCGGTGAGGTGAGATGAAGAAGAGAATGTCCAGGTCCAAGACTTGTCTTTTAATTGTCTTTATTTGAGCACGAACATGGAGAAGCGTATGTGTGTAGATGTGTTGTTTTCTACAAGAGAAAGAACAATAGAATAATAAGTACAGGTCCATGAGTACTCTCATTACATAAACCCAAATATCCACAAAAAAACGTAACTTAAGACCTGCAACAATGCTAAGACTAGGCTATTAATTAGCTTCTAAATGTACATACATTCATGTAAATTATCATCACAGCTCTCAGAAAGTTACTTAGCAAAGACTATACATCACAGAAATAAGGTAATAAAGCATTTGTTGAGGAGACAAAATATTACCTAAATGAAACTCAAACTCTAAACAACCTCTCCTCACGACGGACCAGAAAATGCACAGAGAAACTAGGAGTCAAAAATGGTCAGAAACAGTATCTTCAGTTTAAAAGATTTTTTAGCCTTAGTACTAAGGGAGACACTCCTTACCAGCTCACAGTAGGAACACCAGAAGATGTCTGAGCTAAATCACTAAAACATAGCATTTTAACCTAAACAAAGAACTGGCCCATCCTCATTCAGTCATCTCTCCGGAACCCTATATATGGACTTGTTTTTCTCCATCTTCTGTAGGTGTTCTCCTTCAGAGGGGTTCCGGCTTCTGCTTAGCTGACTCCCCCAGATCATGTTATCTTCGTGCTTAGTACCGGCAGTCCCATAAACTCCCATGACCTCGCCAGCCAGTGCAGAGTTACACTCATCCTTAGGTTAATACAATCAATAGAATTACAGAACATTAATACATGATTCTAACTGGTAAGGAGTGTCTATATTATAGTTTTCACTTCACACATTTTAGGTTGAAGTATAGATACTGCATGAAACGGAGGCCTACAGGCTGTAATTAGGCCATGCTAGGTGGCTAGCGGTTAGCGTATCAAATTAGGCCTGAAGAGGCCTCAAAACAACAATTACACGAACAAAAATAAATGAAAATACAGCCTTGGGCTTGTACCAAAGCAAATATAACAGGATAATATTACTCACGTTCATCAAACGCACACCCTCATTAATACGGCTGACATGTCCGTCTCATGCTGCTTCTCTGAACCACGTTGTGTGATGGATAATAAAATTAGTGGGCTAATGGAACTACATGCAAAAACAGTAACTACAGAGACTGAAACAGAGGCTGAAACAATATTTTGTACAACGAAGCTGAAAGTGTGTTAGTGTTTAAACTAGAACAAGTTGAAACTACTCAATAGAGTGAAAACTGAGGCGGAATCGCCCTTTAGCCAATCCTCGAACCAGAAGCAAACTTCAGCCTAGTGTCAAGCTTTTATTTTGGTACTTCCTGTTTCAGGCATAAAAAATTAGCATATTAGCTAAACATTTAGTTTCAACATTTAGCATTTAGATTTAACATTTAGCATTTAGATTTAGCATTTAGCTGTAACAATTACATTTAACTAGCTAAATGTTGTAAAAAGTGACATCAGAAAATCCACACTACATTTTTAAACAGTGTTTGAAGCTAAATGTGACAAAATTTAGGCATAAATATTGAGCACAAGTTTTTTTACAAACAGCACCCCATACGGATCACCTAAACGCAACCAATTAAATATTAAAATCAAATTCTGTCCTGCTGCCCGTTTTTCCATTTTGTTTTTTTTATCTTAGCCTAAAAGTGAAAAATGAAAAACCAGGCGTTTTTTTTGTTTTTGGTGTTATAATGAAAAACAAAAAAGAAAATACCCAGTCTGTTTTTCATTATTTGATTTTTGATACTCAATTGAAAATGGAAAGAACGAATGATACACTGATTATTCTCCAATGCTTTATTTAACATTTGATTATTATATCTTTATCTGATTTGTGTTTATCACCATTTTAAAAGCTTTAACAAGTAGTTGTTTAGTTTATCTGGAAAGAGAGAGATAGGTGGTAGACACCCTGGAATGTGAGCAACAAACGTCCCAGCCAGGAAGGGGGAAAGAGTTGCCCTTTGACCTCCAGAGAAGGGAAGCAGTGATACACCCTCTGGAGGAAGGGGGACCAAGTTGTAAAACCAGACATCCTTTGTCTCCTCAGATAATTCTGGGGTGATGGCTTGTCTAGTTTTCAAGGTGATATGTATCTCATCTGATTGTCTCCCAGATGCATCTGGTTTTATTATTGTATGAATATTGACTAATGGTGTCTGAATAAATGTGTTAAACTTTAAGGTAACGTCTCCTGAAGGTCTTTCCCAACAACCAACTCGGGGAGGTAAAGGTAGTTTATCTCAACAGTGCATACTAGAATACTTGGTAAATCTAAATTGTCCCTAGGTGTGAGTGAGAGTGTCTCGATTGTCTCTATGAGTCCCTGTGATGGACTGGACACCTATCCAGGATGTTCCCTGTCTCTTGCACAGTGAGTGCTGGAGACAGGCACCAGCTCCCCACAACTCTGAATAGAAAAACAGGTAAAGGAGATGGATAAATGAAAGAAGTGTAAAAACAAACAAAACATCCCTAAATAAATTAAAAGTGAAATTCATTAAAAGAATGCATAATGTCCTCCACCTTATATGTCAGACTTTAAAAGAAAAGTTCTGACAGCTGCAGCTTAATATTGATCTGTAAACTACAAATGTCCCTGCAGCTGCTGATTATTGACTGCAGCTTAGCAGGTCCATAAATGTTTTGGTGATCCGGAAGAAGAAACACAGAGTCCCTCGTTTTAATTCAGCTGGACTCAAGACTAGACTCAAGTCTGGACTCAGTCTCTGCCATATTTCAGCTTATTGCTGAGGGGATATGTTATTACATGAAAGTTTAAAAATCTTTGGGGTGGAACATTCATCTCTAATCCATGTTTGTGAAATAGTTGATCTGCATTTTAGAACTAATGTCTTTTTAAACCATATATTACATTGTTCTTTATTTTATCAAAACTCAAGATGCTGCCAAAAGTGAGAAGCAAACTTCCAAATTTACAAATCAGTTTTTGTCCAGGTTCGTGCTCTAAATCTGATGATGAGGTACCATGAAGGTCACACTGAGGCTGAGTCGATCCGGTCCACCAGCACTGAAACAGTATGGTATTAGCAGCTTTGTCTCTTCTAATGAAGGAATTTTAATGAGGATGTCTGATCATAATGTTATGATCTGATGAGCACAAAAGGTCACCCATAGGTTAGCTTGGTCCAAACCTCCAGACCCTGAAGCAATGGTCGAAATCATCATAGAGACCAGATCTACAGAGATGACCCAGCTCATGAGGACCAGTTAACCCTATCGCTGATCCAGTCAGACCAGCAGTTCTAGAAGAGATGTTAATTTAATCTAACAAGAGAAACTGCTTTTCTGTGAAAATACAGTGTGAACACTGAGCGCTGAATGACTTTGGTGAAGTTTGTTAAAGAAGCTGTAACTGAAATGTTAAAATTATTGTAAATCACAAAGCTTAAATTAGCAAAGCTGTCGTTAACAGCTAAAATTAGCAAAACGGTAGCAAAAAGTAGAATAAGAAGAAAATAGAGTCAGTATCCCGAAGCAAATTTTAATAAGAATGATGTTTATGAAGGAACTGAAGAGATAATGGATTTCTGTGGAGAAAAAATTTTTGTAAATAGAATGTAAATATTTTGAAAAGCATAAAAATCCATCCATCAATCCATCCATTTTCCACTGCTTATTGGTGGTCTGGTTGCAGTTGCAAAAGGCCCAGGAGAGAAACACAGATCTCCCTCTGCCCAGCGACATTCTCCAGCTCCTCCTGGGGATCCCAAGACGTTCCCAGGCCCGAGAGGATACATAATCCCTCTAGCAAGTTCTGGGTCTGCCCTGAGGTCTCTTCCCAGTGGGACATGCTTGAAAAATTAGATACCGGAACCACCTCAATGACTAATTTCGATGCAAAGGAGCAGCGTCTCTACTCCGAACTCCCCCCAGATGATGGTGTAACCCGTCTTCTATAAAGACATCTTATTATGGCGGAGCTGCTTTTTTCTTCTGGATGACCTCATTTCCTCAGCTTCCTCTCTACTGTGGCTAAGGCATGAGCTTCTCCAAACAAGTGTCATATGTCTAGGTTTTTGTTATGTAATGATTCAGGTTTTTCTTGTATTTGCTTTATTGTCCTTGTCTTTGTATTATTTTGTCTTCGTTATACCTTGGTTCTGTTTTGTCACTATCCACCTGTCCTCTGCTCAGTAGTTTCTGGTTTCCTGTCACACCCATCTCCACCTGTGTGTAATTGTAATCACTCACCTGTGCCCACTTCTCCTGATTTCCCTCTGCTTTATAACCTGGTCTTCTT
>NC_051444.1:31473723-31475024 GCF_001649575.2 Kryptolebias marmoratus
TAATCATCAAAATTAAACGAAATAAACATTTGAAATATATGAGTTTGTATGTAATGTATGAATATAATATACAAGTTTCACTTTTTAAATGGAATTACTGAAATCAATCTACTTTTTCATGATATTCTAATTTTATGACCAGCACCTGTAAACTAACCTGGACTAAACTAACTAACTTTCCTTCCTCTGGAGTTTGTGGATATTTCCCCCTCCTTATTTCAGGACTATTTTTCCCTTTCTTCAATTTCTTGAATTTGGGACTATTTTTTTTCTCCCTTTTTGAACAGATCCCAATTTAAGGACCTTGGGACTTATGAAGGTTGAATAGCAGGACCAAACAGTACAAAACCTTAATTAATTATTATTTTTGTCATTGCTCATAGTTTATTTCTGTTTTTCTCCTCCAACTGTTGATGTTGTTTTCATTTGTTTTGAATATTAATATATTCTTAATTTAAAACCTTAAATTTAGTTCTTGTCTTCATTCACATCCCAGGCTCCATTAAGAACTGATTATCTGATACTGCTAATCATTAATGACATTGTAAAGCCTGAGTCAACTTGTTTAGCCACTAGCGGTACAATGGCACTTCTCACCTTATCCGGGATCCCATTCTTTCAGGCATGATCCAAACCTCCTGACCAAAGGTGTTGGTTAGAACATAGACGAACCAGTAAATAGAGTTTTGCCTTTCGACTTAACACTTTCTTCACCCCGACCGACTGAAACAACAACTTCATCACTGAAGACAAGGCACCGATCCGTAGATCCGTCTATTACTCCATCCTACAATCATTCGTGAACAAGACTCCCAGATACTTGAACTCCTCCTTGTGAGGCAGAGACTCATTCTTGACCCAAAGGGAGCATTCCATCCATTTCCGTATGAGAACCATGGCCTAGGACTTAGAGAAGCTGACTATCATTCCAACTGCTTCACACTCATCTGCGAATCATCCCAGTGCACGCTGAAAGTCATCACCTGAAGATGCCAACAGAATCACATACTGTCATAACTCGGGAGGTACTGTCCAGAAGAGCGAAACCAAGACCAAAACACGGAGATGGAAGTAAAGGTAAGTGAATTTATTTACAGGGTGAGACTATATACTGTGGGCGGTGTCCGGAGTGGTCTGCAAGAGAAGAAGAGCTAGGTGAGTCTCGGGTACAGGTCTTGATCCACACGGCAACAAGGAAGTGGTTATAATGTCTCTTTGTTTGCTTACAGATCCAGAGGGTGAATGCAGCGCCGATGAGAGGAGGAGAGAATTCCAGGTGTTCCAGGAGTGACGAATTAGAT
>NC_051444.1:31479788-31487825 GCF_001649575.2 Kryptolebias marmoratus
TCTAACCCAGTAGGTTCGATGCTCCAGCGAAGGTCTGATCACCGCCTGCTGCTTAAATCCTGGCTGGTCTCATCAGTGGTATGAGGAACACCTGTGGAACAATAATTAGTGGCGCCGCCCAGAGGGCGGAACCAAAACCCAGATCCTCAGACATCATCTACAAAAAGAAGAGACGAGAGTAAGGTTCCCAAACCAGACACACTCCTCTCCACAACTGCGCTTTGAGATCCTGTCCATGAACACCACAAATAAGATCGGAGTAAAAATGAGCTTGACTTTGTGCCAGGAATGTGGACACAGCTCTTGCTTTGAATATACAGGGAACCCAGGCACGCATACTCCCGCAGTTCCCCCAACACAATGCCTCAGGGAACATGGTCATAAGCCTTCTCCAAAATCTACAAAATACATGTAGACTGGCGAGTCAAACTCCCATGACCCCCTTAGCAACCCCGCAAGGATGAAGATCTGATCCACTTTCTCTCAATTGGAACGAAAGCCACACTGCTCCTCCTGGATACAAGGTTCAACAAACAGTCTGAGCCTCCCTTCCAACACCCTAGAGTAAACTTTCCCGGGGAGGCTTAGAAATGTGATCCCCAGATAGTTGGAACACACACTTTGCTCCCCCTTTTTAAAAATGGGAACTACCACCTCTATCTGCCACTCCACAGACATTGTCCCAGTTTTCCATGCGAACTTGAGGAGACATGTCAATCATGACAGCCCCTTGACATTCAGAGCCTTCAGTAACTCAGGGCGAATCTTGACCACCCCTAGCGCTCTGCCACCGGTGAGCTTTTTGACTACCTCTGTGTCCTCTGCCAAGGTAGTCCCAAGTGCCCACCTCAAAGTTGGACATGGGAGCCGAATTAAGGAAATCCTCGAAGTGCTTCTTCCACCATTCAACAATGTCCCCAGTCCATGTTAGCAGTTCCTCGTCCCAATTTTAAATGTACATCCGATGATTACTTTCTAAGAGTTTCATCAAAATGCATTATGTTGACTAAATATTTTGCTAACAGTACAGACAAACAAACACATACACAAACACAAGCAAAAAAACAATTACTCTTGGAAAGATTTTTGTCAGTAAACATTAGATTTTTGTTTTAATTTGCTTCTTTAGTGACTAGAAAAACAATATTATCTGAACAAGATCAATCTGCTGATCTTGTTCACACTAGATATGTCATTGGGGGATGGGACCTCAGTGGTGATTAGAGTCTTGACATGTCAAAGATTAGCAACAAAAATGATTTCATTGCATCAGTATTTTTTATGCAGTGCCAGATACTTCTTCTGGACACATTTGTGGTAAGTAAAATACCCCACTGACTTACATGAAAACCACATTTTTAAAATCTTACTGCCATAAAATCATACATTCTGTAATGTCAACATTTCCTTTTAAAGAAAGGTAGTCATATTTGACAATTTTACTGTATTCCACCTGATTGAACCATTTTTACATTGTTTGATGATGCATGTAATTAGTGTATTTTTGCCATTCGTATAATGGGCCTGTGTGACTAACTAGGAACCCATTTGAGTTTTTTCTTTTACTCAAGAGGTGCTTGAGTAAAAACGTGTTTATGCACCTGGCTGCTTTCACAGTCAAAGACAAACATTCAGCTTGGCTGAGGTGTGCAGAATACCAGGCTCAGAGTTGTAGGTTGGAACCCAGAATTCAGGCAGAGGAGCTCAAAAGTAAACTGATTTATTAAAATAAGAAGAAAACAAAAAGCTGATGTGGCAGCAAACAAAAACTTCCTAATCAGTGGATCACAGGGAACACGAGCAGGGAGATACAAGGAGAACCAGATAGTGCATTTTTGCAACAATGTAATCAGTGGAGAGAAAATGACTAGAAATTGAATATAAAGACTGATGACTAGGAAGTGTAAACAGGTCAGTGATTACAAACTAGGGACAGGTGCAGATGGGTGTGGCAGGCTGACTGGAAAAGTACTGAGCTCAGGGCAGGTGAATAGTGGCACAGAAACACAAGGAGCAAAACTATACAATACACTATAATAACATAAAAACAAGAAACAAAGTAAACACAAGGATAACATGAAAAGTCAAATAAGTAAGAAAATAACACAAAATACCCATATCCTGACACAGAAAAGGAAAAAGACAAATAAGAAATTCAAGCAAAAATCATTTGAAAAAAAATATTTATTGCAGATTTTGTCCATATACATTTTTGCCACTAAGGTCTGCAGAGCATTAGTATTTTGTATATAAAAATACTAATGCAAACAAATCCATTTTGTTGCAAATTTTTCACATATCCAAAGGATCTAATCACCACCAAAGAGTCAGGTTTGGTAAGTAGATGGGTTGAACCCAACAAGCAGACTGAGACAGAGAGCTCCAAAAGAAAAACTAATTCATTTACAAAAACAAAATGCTGACATGGCAGCAACAAAAACTAAATAACAGGAACTTACTAACTCCAGCATTGCAATAACATGAAGGACAAGACACAAGGAAAACAGCATTTGAAAGTGACAATGAACTAGTGAGTAAGTGAGGAAGATGACCAGGTTTTAAAGGCTGAGGATATTGAGCGAGTGGAAACGGGTGACTGATTAGTAACGCAAGATTGGTGTTGGTGGTAGAGGCAGGCTGATGAGTCCTGAGCAGAGAAAAAGTGAATAATGACAACACAAGGAGCAAAAACTAAACAAAGACAAAACTAAACATGAGGACAGCCAAATAACAAAATAAAAGAAACAATACAAAAAACAAAAGCAAACAAACAAAAACAAACCCAAAGACACTCAAATCCTGACACCTTTGTTTGTTCCCCATCCCCATACTACTTATTATATGGAAATCAACAATTTTTATTTTTTTTGTAATAAATATTGAAATCCATCCATTTGTTTTCTTTACCGGCTTTTCCATGCAAAACAAATAATGACAAAAATTTTTTTTTTTAATTCATTTAGGGTTTAAATCCTGAAAATAACTGAGTGTTCAACTGAGCATGGCTGAAGTTTAAAAGATTTATGTAACAAAAAAAGCAGAAAAAAACTGAACTGCAAGTTCAACCTTCCACATCAATAAATTAATATTTAACAGAAGAAACATGTAATGTATTCTTTGATGGTTGGGTAATTTAAATTCATGTTCACACAGTTAGTTATCTGTTAACAAGCATGCCTCATTAGTCTTCAAAAGGACTCTCCTCCTGCTGCTGCTGCAGAATCTCTTCGTTAATGGTCTAATAAGGGTTAAGTAGGGTCTTGTTTAGATTACTGGGAAATGACCTCTGTTTTGGGAATCCACCCCAAATCTCCCTGACCCTACTTCCTGTCAGATAGTACTGAGGGTCACACAGCTTTGAGTTCACAGGAATCTGTTGATTACTCAACAGGTAATCCGAGTGGTCTTGAACCTCACAGCCTATGATCTTGAACTCATCAAAGTCCATGACTGAGACACTAATATGGTACCTAAACCACAATCCTGTTCTTGGAGCAGATTGGTGTTTACTCTGATGCCCTGCCCCTCTGTGTGTTTCTTTCTGAGGTGGATTGAAAGGTCGCAGTCTGTCTGAGGAGTTAATCTGCTGACATTAGTTCAGTAAAAACTGCCTGATCTAAGTAAGAACATCAGCACTTGTCACAAGCAACAAAACAGCACAGATAACACCAATAATAAACTTACAATGAATGAAAGGAACCCAAATTCTTTTTTATGAGCTTAAGAGCTCATGTTTGAGTTTCTTAGAGTTGCAGTTAGAAGCTTCCATCCACTTATGTCTGATTAATTTAAGGCTTTTAATGAGTTAAGTAAACCGTTCTTTTTTCAGCATGGAACAGATATACAGCATACAATTTTAATGATTTTTTAAAAAAAATTGAACTCAGTTTTGATTTTCTTTGATCCACACAGGGTCAAAATTATACAGGTTCAAATACATCCATACAGTCACCTAAATCTGCCAATAAGTGGTGCTGCAGATTCTACAAGGTTTTAAATCTGGCATGGCCAGATTTTTTTTTCACAAGAAAAAAATGTCAACTTTGTGAACTGCACAGCAGAAATAAATAACCCAAAATGGGTAGGTTATTCTTCCTGTTGAAAAACTACCGGAAATTTTTTCCAATTTTTTTTTCTAAAAGATTTTCACTAAATGAATAACCTAACTATTTGGACTGGGTTTTTTTTTGTTTTTTTATTCAGGTGTACAGTCCACAAAATTAGCATTTGTGGAATCCAGTAACATCAATGTAAATGTATGTATTTTAATATAGGAGTTAAGAGGTACTGTGTCAAGTCAAAAATAAGTTGTTTCTAATTAGCAAGGCCACCTGAGTTTTATAACCTCATCAAACAGAACATATTTTGATACCATTAGATAGATCTTTAAAAGACAAATCCAACATAATTAGGGTTTTTTTAAGTGGTTACCATTGTCAAAAAAAGATAATCAAAATCGGTCTAAATTAATACAGTTCTTAAACTTGCAGCAATAGGATGTCCTGTGTTTAACTTTCTGGAACTTCTGTTCTTACACCCATAGACATAATAGAAGAGTAGACCCCGCAATGGCTGCTCCGGCGCAGGAAATCCAGCGGCCATCTTGTATGGGTCGTCCTTCCTACGTTGGTCAACCAAAACAATAGAAGATGCCTCACCACTGCTCAGCTTATTAGTGTTCATATCGAGGAACTGCTGATGTCAGGGCCCGGGGGATAACTTTTCACAAGATGAACAAATTATTGTTAGTATTTTGTGAATGTAATATTACTGTACTGTATTTATCCACCGAAATGACAGCAAATGTTAGCTATCGTGTTCAGCCGGCAATGGCGGCTAGCTGAGATTTGATGACAGGAATATGTTTCAAACAAGCCTACTCACAATTTCAATAGCTTTGGTTAATTATCATTATCAGCCAATATTAATCAAATTTGGAGTTTAAAGTTCTAAAAAATATGAAGATCAAAAATAGTGAGTGTAACGTTTTTCTGAACGCTCAGCTTAAGAAAGCAACACAGACGTCAGCGAGGCTACTTTGTTTCAACTGTTGTCTTTTTATTTTTGGTTCGTTATAACAGCTGTGAATATGTGCAGATCAGCCAGTACAAAATAACTTCATTGAACTCACTACGTGACAGTAAGAATATGTATGAATAAAATAAGATGGACCTCATTTGTACAATGTTTTTGTGTACACACTCCCAGATATCACGTTTTTGTTTTGAAGGTTTCCGAAAAACAAAGAGATGAAGAAGAAGTGGGAAATAGCTTTGAGGAGGGATGGATTCACTGCAAGTAATTCAACTGTACTATGCAGTGAGCATTTTAAAACGGAGGATTTTGACAAAACTGGTCAGACTGTCAGACTGAGAGCTGATGTGATACCATTAATTTTCAGCTTCCCAGTTCACCTTCAAAGAGTAGGTGCATTATTTCATTAGCATTCATAAATGTACATAATGTAAGTCTTAAGGGATGGTGAGATATGTGTGTTTATGTACAGGTACTATATACTGTAAAGTCCATATTCATTAGGCTTTTACATTTCAGGTTGAAAACTTCAGGACTACAATAACCTCCACAAAAGCTCAAGCTAGTGTGTCTGTGGCCTCTCAGGATGGCCCAGAAACTTGTAGTTCAGACCTGCAACCTCAGTCTAATGATGTGAGTATTTCTATTGTAAACATCATATCATAATAGTCGTGGCCATATTAAAATCGAACTTGTTTTCTAATGCTCATGTTGAATGTTCTCACAAATAAAACCAACACACAGTTGAAGACACACACAGTGCTGCTGTTGTATGAAAGAATGTGTGCCATAGTTGTGTCAAAGAGATGTCTGATGTCCATCCCTCTGTTTATAGGATCATTGCTATGCCTTGCCAGCTTCTCTTACCGCTGTCACTGCAAAACTTCAGAAAGCCTTGGCAAGAGTAGAATATCTGGAGCGGGACAAGAAAAACACCATGGCCAGAGAGAAGAGGGCAAAGACCACAGTAAAGTCACTGTTGGGGGACTTGAGTGAAAAAAATCTCATTAATTCATGTACATTTTTTTGTTATATGCTTTTTGTCTCCTGAGCTATATCAGAAGGAGAGTTTATTTTTTTCCCTCTTAAATTGTCAGATCTACAGCTAGAGTTTATGGAGAAACAGGGCCATGAATACTCCAAGGAATGTAGACAGTTTGCCCTCACACTTCATCTCCATGGCCCAAAGACATACAAATACCTTAGAGAGAAGCAAAGATTTCCCCTCCCACATCCGCACACATTACAAAGGTAGCCTTAATGTTGCCCAACAGATTTTTTTTATTTTACCTTGTAATTTAATGTTGCATATGTGTTAAATATTGCTGCTCCTCCTCCTAATTTTTACAGGTGGTTGTGTTCAGCGAATGGCAAGCCTGGCTTGAACAAGATGATGCTGGATATGCTGGAGAAAAGATGCCAGGAAGACCAGGCTAAATATGGATTTGTTGCACTCATTTTGGATGCAATGGCAGTCAGAAAACATGTGCAATATAATCCACATACACAGTCACTGTCTGGCTTTGTAGATTCTGCGTAAACTGAGCTGTGACCTGTGTCGTGTCAGTTTGATCGAAGATGCTGCACCATCTTCATTTGATGAGAGCTACCACCTTCTCACTCTGAAGAACAATGACAGCTTAGTGATTCCCTCACAAGGCGTAGTGAAGGTGGTGAGAGCTGCAGAGAGGGTGATTCGTGGTGCTTCACCAAAGCAACCTCCGTCACACACATCGTCCGTGAAGAGATTGGAACAGAAGATGTTTTCCAGCTTGGGGAACACATTGAGGAGACACAATTTGGCATTGACAATCATCATTCCGACTTGTTGTCATTGGTTGTGTCTGTGTTTCTAAAGATAAGGATGCACCACATTGCAAAAGTCACCTGTCTTGGGTTGCAGAAAGGCAGCACCAGAAAAAAGCTCTGCAAAACTGTCCTATTTCAAGGCTTTTAGATTGTGTAAAACTTTCATGAACATGTAAATATGTAAATAAACATGTAAATATTGTTGTCACAACATTGTGTGGAGATCTATCTATCTATCTATCTATCTATCTATCTATCTATCTATCTATCTATCTATCTATCTATCTATCTATCTATCTATCTGTCTGTCTGTCTGTGAATAAAATGCATCTTTGGCTGTATCTTGCAAAATATGTCATAGATTAAAATATTGTATCCCACCAAGAATATTTAAATATGCTGAACCATATGTCCATAGACATGCAGTTTTAATAGCTGTATGCCTAAAATTTAAATACGTGAAAATGGGATTACTATTCAGCGAGTTATTATTGATTAAATGCGTTGATACTTGATTGCGCCTGTAAAACACATTATACTGAGACCAGCGGACGACCCGTCCAAGATGGCTGCCCTAAATTGATTCAGTTACCTATAGCGCTACTGTGCATTGTTTATTTCACAGATTAAGAACATTCAGAGGATGGATGGGTTGGGAGTGTATATGTGGCTTTGGTTTTCTAATAACCCAGTAAATCTGGTAAGATTCAGGTGTCCCAGCTTTCCACCAACCCCGAACTCAGCATTACATTTGTAAATTTGGACTGTAAAGAAAGTCTCAAAAGTCATATGAACAGGCAAACTGATCTGTCCGCAACATGTGATTTGTGCACAAGCCTTTCATCATTTGTATGCATGGCAAATTCCTACTTGTGCATTTTGAAATGTGTACATTTAAAAAACTGATTATGCACTTGTGTATCAAGTTTGTGAAACACTATGCAACTGTGGCTCCTACGCAGTGGCGCCGGATTCATTTTCTAGGTGGGGGGGCCACCGGAGTGTTTCGTCACCTTATTAATTTTACCTGCATCGAATCATTGTCTAACATCAATAAAAACTGAATAATGAAACGCTTTTTCAGCTATGACTTTTTGTTCCAGTATATTATTATGAATAATGATAATTAGTTAAACCAACCAACAGCTTTATAAATGACCACAATAAAAGTAAACACAGGTAAATAACATGCGC
>NC_051444.1:31489661-31508185 GCF_001649575.2 Kryptolebias marmoratus
TTTTATTTGTGCTTCTGTCTCTATATAAACACAGAGACACGTTAGTCACAGTCTGTGAGAGTCGCGTGCAGTCTGGCAGCCGTCTGGTGGGAACATGCATCGCAGTGGCAGGGCCGGAAAGTGGGGGGGCCAATGGCCCCCTGGCCCCAGTGGTTCCGGCGCCTATGCTCCTACGGTTTGAATACAAATCATCTTGTACTCTTTTGTGACTACTTTTGAGACTTATTGATTTCCATATCTGTCTTTCTGACTTAATTATTAAATCGGGCTGTTTCCATGAAACACAACCACGACCAGCAGGAGGGAGAATAAAGGTGGTCACTTTGTACATCAAAAAGCAGTTTAAAGTAAAAATTAAAATAAAGTTTTACGCTATCTTTTTCTAAAGGAAAATGTATGATTTGTGTGATTCTAAAAAGGAATGTTTGCCCTACTAATATTTTTGCTCAGGAGCCTCTATTGCTTTGAGATGAATTTGTCTTTATCTACAGATTGTTATCTGTGGGTTTTCACATAGAAAGGAAACAAAAAAGCTTGTATAAAATAGAAAATTGTGTAAAAATGGGCAGAAAAGACAATCATACTAAATCAAAGTTAAGTTTATTTAGGGGTACAATAAGAGATACCAAATAAGAATGCCATAACATGCAGATTGGTGGGAATTGATGGAGACAGCACTTCATTTTAATGACCACTGGAGGTCCTACTAAAACACTGTCTTTGAAGCCTTGAGTAACCATTTATTTTAGTAAGGGTTGAACCTTCAACAAAGCCTTGATCAGTCGTCCCTAGAAACAGTACGTAGGCAGCCATAATTCCAAAATGTTCTTAATAAGTAACCAAAAGTGACCAGAGAGATGACAAAAATAAAAAAACATTTTAAAATTCAAGACATTAGGGGAGTAACAGGAGCATCTGACCCAGAACATGAACAAATGTATGAGAGTATGAGAAGGTGATGACTGAATGAGGACAGGTGTGTTGATTACATGTTACAGCCAGGTGGGAATGTTGCTGAAAACAGGAATCGGGAAAACAGGAGAAATGTGACGCGCTGGAAGAAACCGGAGGGAGGAAACTGTCAAATTGCGCCTTAGTTTTGGACACACAGTATTAAACAGG
Organism: Kryptolebias marmoratus; assembly: GCF_001649575.2. Lineage (NCBI taxonomy): Eukaryota > Metazoa > Chordata > Actinopteri > Cyprinodontiformes > Rivulidae > Kryptolebias > Kryptolebias marmoratus. The sequence continues at coordinate 31,490,784 of NC_051444.1, forward strand.
ACATTATTCATATTAGGGAAACATAATACAGGTAAATGTGACTACTGCGGAGAAGATGAGACTGTAGAGCATATTTTATTATGCTGTCAGAAATACACATAAGAAAGAATTCAACTGATTAACAGTGTCACTAAAATGAAGGTAAGGTTAGACACAATTAAATTATTACAGAGGAATTCAAAATCTGACTGTTCTCAGGCTTTGCTACATTATCTCAAACATACTTGTTTATTTGAAAGGATGTAAGGGTGTTTTTATTGTTGCTGTTGTTGTTGTTTTTTTGTTTTGTTTTGTTTTTTGAGCATTGTTCCAGTCCACATGCCTAACCGACTGTGGCTGTCATGGGAGAAAGGAGATGTCAATTCTGGGAGGTAGGATTTAAAATTGTTTGGTGGATCGCATAAGTTGTACATTGACTGTAGCTTCATGGTTTCAACCTTAGGTGGAAATAGTGAAAATTAAATGTAATGGATGTTTTCAATAGGTACATAAATGAAAAGAGCACATATGCCTCTTTTACACGGGCCCTAATTCAGAAGTCCAGCTGTACTCCGCTCTACACTGCTCGGCTCAATAAAGAATGCATTGCGTTTACACCGGCCAGTTTGGTCAGTAGCGGAGGAATGCCTCCTTGTGTTGCGGGGGGCGGGGCCACGACACAGGGCGTGCACTACCGAAACTTAGCGCAAGTTGTGTAAACAACAAAAGCACTATAGACAATGTTGGCCCTGTGTTGTTGCTGTTTTTTAAACTTATGGGGATTCTCCTGAGACTTCAGGAAGAGAGGCGCAGTGGAAGAAATGCTCTGGATGCCGCGATTGTTGCACAAAGTAGGAAAGCTGTTATCCGCCGGAGATTACAGGCTTTACAGCGCCTTCAGCTGGGGGACAGACAGCATAAACGTTGCAGGGTAAGCTAATGCTGTTGTTTATAATCCTACGTTCGCTCTTTATGCTTGCATCTGGTCACCCCCACGACCAATGAGTGAACAGGAGCCAAGCTTGCGCCACCCATGAAGCAGGGCTGGCCCGGCTGGCCCTACTCCGAAAAAGGGACCAAAGAAGCAGGGACCGACCGTGAAAAAATGCAGATGTAAATGCTCGCAAAATGAGCCGAGTAGAGTGGAGCCGGGACCTTTAGGGTCCGTGTAAAAGGGGCAATAGAGAAAAAAGTTGGTCTCAAGAAAGTCAATCTAGAGCCGGTATCAGCAAAAAGCCAAAAGCTAATGCAAGTCCAAGGAAACAGACACAGGCTAAACAAAACATTAAAAAATAATGGAAAGTAATGATGGAATTTCAGAAGGATGGGGGACATTTTCATCCAATAAAGTTAACTAAAGAGATTGAGGAAGAAATTAGGAGAATTAAATTAGCAAGGATTTTGAAAATATTAATTATTGCATTAAGTAGGCAACAACAAGAAAAAATAATTAAAATGACAACATTAGTAGCGGAAAGGATTAAAGTGTACATACCAGGTTAATTTGCAAGGTTGAGAGGCGTAATATCAGGAATACCATTTATTATGACATTGGAAAATGTGAAACACGTTAAAGGAGGGAAAATAATCAAGGCAACCAGAATTAAGAGTAAAAGAGACTGTGTTTAGAAAGACAACATGTCAGTGAGTCTTCAGTTTGAGAAGGTTTTACTAGATTCAATACAGATGGGATGCATGAACTATAGAGAATAAATACCTAAACCACTAAGGTGCTTTACTTGCCAAAGAATGAGGAATAATGCAGCAGAGTGCAAAGGAAAAGTAAGATTTGCCAGACATGGAGGCCCACATGAGTATGGAAAATGCAAAAAAGACACCAAAATTAGGTGTTGCAACTGTGGAAGAGAAAACAATGCAATATATGGTGGCTGTATTCAGAGAAAAGCTAGAGAAGCCCAGAGAGGAAAAATAATGAAAAGAGTGTCATATGCTGAAGCTTTATAGAGGGTAAGACGTAAGGTTCAAACAGCTTGAGGAAGAAACAGACCAGAGAGACCAGATCTCAAATAATATGCACAGTAATCAGAGACAAATATTCATACAACCGGAAACTGTGCAAAATATATGTACATGTTACCAACACCAGCCCTAGGGGTAAGCTAGGGTAACAAGTGGCACACAGCCAGCGTAGGCTGTGTTACCAAAATCAGAATCTATGGCTGTGGACAGACGAGGGAGACGCGTTATCAGACCATAGCTCATTTACTTCTGACATTTCACACATGACACATTAACACCTTCTCACAATAAACAATAATCCATCAAATCATAAATAACAACACATAATAATAGTAATAAAATGGAAACCACTATACATGGTTCACAGAATACAGGAAAGTGCAGATAATAAAATATAAACGGATAAAGAAAATACAGTTCACATAATTCAATAATAAAACGTACCAAAATAATAATAAAATTACATTAAACACTTTTCCATACTTCTATCCCACTTCATCATTACAGCAAAAGAGCTTAATTTACTCTTGAATGCCAACAACACTGTTATTCTGTTATTTCCAGTCTCTCTCACATGCACACATAGAAGCGCTGAGCCCGATCAAAGGAAAACGGGCCTCTGAATGGCGGCTGAACAACTAAAGAAAACAAAATGGCGGTATCAATAACTCTAACTTAAACTCTGCTTTCTGCTAGTTTATGTTAACATGCTAGGATTCTTAGTTATACTTTTAATGCATATATTGGCTTCTAATAAATCCATTTTCTGATACTAATTTATCAGTAACCAACAAAAACGCTCCTACCACATGGCGGAGGTACGTGCACATTGTAAAACACACGGACACCTCGTCATTAAAACCCACAGAAGCAAAAAAACGCCTCACCACCGTGTTTCTACATTCATGTATCTTCACACACCTCTCATTAGAACCAAGTTTAAGTTCACACATATAACTTTTATCAACATACCTGTGGACAGACAAGGGAGACGCGTTATCAGACCATAGCTCATTTACTTCTGAGCTGCGCCTGCGCGGGAGAGCCCTCTATGCCCACAGTGGCGCTACTGTACCCTCTGCTGGTATGAATGAGTACAGCGACCTTAACTTCATGAAATACACAGTTTTATGAAACAACAAAAAAAAGGGGGGAGGGGTCTGTTTTCAAGAAAACTTATTATATAGCGTTTATTTCCAACATACTACATACACATAAATGCAAAGTGGTTGAAACAAATTAATGTGTTGTTATATAAATATATAGTCTAAGGAAGAATAGAAATATTTAGATAAATCACTTTTATAACCCATGTAAAATTCTTGAGAGTGAAATATTAAAGGAAATAGCAGGAATAGTACACAGGAGAAAAATATGGTGTGGTGATTTCAATACTCATAGCAGCCTTTGGGGCAGCAAGCAGACAGATAAAAATGGAAGTATGATCGAAGAAATCATGGATGAAAGAGCACTGGTATGCCTTAATGACAGTCAGGGTACAAGGGTAAACATAAGTAAAGGTACCGTATCACCTTACATTAGTTTCTGATTACCTTATGAGTGAATGGGAACTGAAAGGGAACTCTACATTAGGGAGTGATCACTTTCCAGTCAGTACCAGAATTAATGACAATATATACAGACAAGGGAAATTTATATTAACAAGTATTTTAGTAAAGCTAACAGGCAAAATTTTAAGACAACCTGTGAGAAGACGACTCACTTGATATTAGTTGAGGAAAACATTGATGACTTTCTAAGCAGATTACAGAGCACATTTTAAATGCTGCAAAGCTTAGTGTCCCACAAAGAATAACAAAAGGCAGGACAAAAGCGGATCCTTGGTGGAATGATGATTGCAGCAGAGCGATTACAGAGCATAATAAAGCACTGAGAACGGATAAACCTGATAAGAGAAAACTTAATAGATTCCAAAAGAAAAAGGGCAGTAGCTAGCAAGATAATTAAGGATGCAAAAAAGAAAACATCAATAGATTAGTTCTCCATCATAGGTTCAGAAGTAAAACTACAAAATGTCTGGTCAAGGTTTAAGAAAATAAGTGGGAAAATAAATGCAGTCAAAACTCCAGCTCTGATAATGGACACGAAGATCATATAATCAAATAAAGAAAAAGCAGATCTGTTTGGCAAGGCATTTGCTGCTGTGCACAGTGGTGATCATCTGGGGAATATGCACAGGCAGCAGATGGTACAGAAACTAAGAGAGTTTGGAGATGTAGAAGAGAAGAGAGGAAGCACAATGTCAACACTAGATTTGGATGTAACTATGAATGAATCTAAATTGGTATTAAAAGGTACAGGATACTCAGCTCCAGGGGAGGACGATATCTATTATGTCATGTTTTGACAGCTCCCAGAGGCACCATTGAATATAGTCCTAGAACTTTTTAATAAAATTTGGAGAGAAGGTAGGATACCAAACATTTGAAAAAGAGCAACCATACTACTATTTAATAAACCAGGGAAGTACCCCACTAATCCAAATAATTATAGACCAATAGCTTTAACATCACACATGTGTAAATGATGGAGAAAATAATAGTTAATAGACTAGAGTATATCCTTGATCAAAGAGGGATGATTTGTGATTATCAGTGCAGATTCTGAAAGGCTGGTCCACAGTGGACGCATTGACTACAGTGAGTAATGATAAAGAAAAAAAAAACAATGAAAATGAAAGAATTGATGATTATTGATTCTTTGATATTGTCAAGACGAGGGGAGACAGAGACGAACCCAGAACGCAAAATCATCTTCTTAAAAGAAACTAATTTATTACCTTAAACAAACAGATAAACAAAAAGGGCTGACGTGGCAGCAAAAACAAATGATAACAAAAATCCAGATTTTTAAGGAACAGGGCATGGCAGGGAGCAGAACAAAAAAGCAACAACAATGATCCAGCGGGGTGGTGGAGAAAATGACCAGGTTATATACACAGGGGATAATTATGGGAAGTGGGCACAGGTGAGTGATTACAATAACTTACAGGTGGAGATGGGCGTGGCAGATAATCAGGGGCAAACAGAGGGGAAGTGAATACTGACTGAGGCACTAGGAACAGACACAAACAAGAAAACAAATGCAAAATGAATCCAAAAGAAAAACAAAAACAAAACCCAAATCATTACAGATATAGAAAAAAAACTTCTGATTCAGTGTAGAGGGAAGGGTTGCTTATTAAATTAAGTAAAATGGGAATAGGTGGGAGGATGCATAATTGGATAATATGTTTCTTTACAGACAGGAAAATAAGTTAAGGTTGGAGCTGATTTTTCAAATGATTTTAAGGTGGAAAATGTGAAACCTTTTTAACATTATGATACATTATATATTTTCAAATTTAGATAAATGTATCAAATCAGCATTATATGCAGATGATAGGGCCATATGGATGAGGGGAAAGAATGTATCATGTAACAATTGAGCGAAGCGGAACCAGAATGCAGACTCATTTTGAATTAGCAAAACTAATGTATTTATAAAGAAGGAAAACAAAAAGCGGATAAGGCAGCAAACAAAAGAAAAACTTACATGTGAACACAAGGAGGGAAACACAAGGAGCAAGACCAGACTGTGACGTGAACAAGAAACATAACAAGAAGCAGAGAGAACCAAATACAATGAACCAGCGAGTAATGGAAGCAAAAGAACAGATTATATAGGCAGAGAATGATGAGGAAGTGCATGGACACAGGTGACTGATTAGTAACTGGGGGCAGGTGTGAATGGGCATGGCAGGCTGAGTGCAGAACTACTGGACTGAGGGCAGGGGAATAGTGGTACAGGAAACGTACGAGAAAAACAAGATTGACAACACACAGAAACATGACAGTGACAACATGAAAATAAATACAGAAAAATAACTCTAACTCAAACTGTGACACTATCATATGTGATAGAAAACATGAAGAAAGCAATTAGTTGAGTAGAGAATTGTTCATATGAATGGGGTTTCAAGTTATCAGTAAGAAAGTCCTGCTACATGATGATCACAAATAAGACAAAGATTGATATGGGAAAACTAATGTTTTATGGCCAGCCACTAGAGATGGTTTCTGAATTTAAATAGCTTGGATTATGTTTAGACAGTAAGTGTATATGGAATATCTGGAAACAAAATGTAAAAATTAATCATTATAGAAGCCGTGGCAGGAAGTGATTGGGGGGCAGACAAACAGTCACTAATAAAGATCTACAGCACACTCATGAGCAGTGAAAACAACTCCCATTAATGCTGTATTAGTAGAGGCTGGTGAGACTGCTGGAATTTAAAAGAGTTAAAATGTCACTAATGTACTGGATAAAACTGAAAAGAAGCAAGAATGATAACCCTGCCACAAGCATACTACACAGCTGTTGGGAATATTCCACGTTCCGGAGGAATGGATTTGGATGGACAGAGAACAAATGAGCTCAAGTGTATGAGACAGAAGATAAGAAGTTTACACAAAACACTCGAGTCAGCACTGTTCCCCCATGGCTATTCCTAAAGGTAAAGGTGGATATAAGAGTGTTTGAAATGAAAAGAAACTAGAAACAGACGGTTAAAACCAGTGTATACTTAAGAAGCTCATACTACAATTACCTTAAAGTGTACACAGATGGCTCTAAGAATATAAATGAATGTGTGGGAATAGACCAGAGTTTCAAATAAGCATATCCAAACATCTGTCAGATCAACTATCTGTGCTAACGGCACAAATGGTAGCAATAATCACAAGCCTGCATTGGGTGGAAGATGTCAGACTGGAGAGGCTGGTGGTGTACACAGGTTCAAAAGCTGTTCTGGAAAGCATACAAACAACAGGCAAAGAAAGAAATTACCTACTCTTAGAAATACACACTTAGTTCAGGCTACATAGGAGTGGTATGGATGTTTAATTTTGTTGGGTTCTGGCACATGAGAAAGGGAAAAGTAATGAAATGGCAGACAAACTTGCCATAGGGCTTTGGGAGACAACATAACAGTTCCCATACCTTATGGGCAAGGGAAATCAGTTATAAAAAAGAAAGATATAGAAATATGTCAGAAATGGTGGAATGCAAAAAAGAAAAAAAACAGTTATTCAAAGTTTAGAAATCTATAATAACAAATAACTATGGAGTAAGCAACATAAGAGAGGAGGTAATGCTGATGAGATTAAGAGTGGGCCATACTTACTTAAATATCATATACACTGGGGAAGAGGAGCAATGAGAAATGTGAGCAATGTGGAAGAAAGAAAATGTGGAACATGCACTGATAAAATGTGTGGTGCATGCAGCTAAGAGAGAGGCTGCAGGTAAACAGTAGGAGAGGCAGGGCGAAAGTGGAGTCTGACACAGAAGGGAACAAAGAGGAAATGGGAATAGTTAGGAAAACTTTGTTTAGATAGCTACATAATACAATACTGACAAGAAGAATTTATTATTGTTATTATTGTTGTTTTTTTTTTGTTCTAATGATATAAACAAGGGTTGAAGACATGAAGTTACACACTTGTGTATAGTTGCTTGCAATCTACCATTAAAAAAGAGGAAGAAAAATAAGAAGAACAACAAGGAATATGCTGTTGGTGTCAGTAATGCACCAAACTGTTGTTTGTTGACTCGCTGATCGTGAACACAGAATTCAGTGAAACTGCAACAAAAGAAATCAGCTTTTTTTTTCTCACAATATCAAGTCAATTTTGAGACCCCAAAAAGCTTCTCTTCTGTCCAGTTGTGTACATTTCTGCACGTCTCTGGATTTGTTTTTATTCTTAAAAATACCTTTTGGTTGCCACCACCAGCTTCCTGCTTTCTAAATTTGTGTTTGTAGCTTTACTCATTAGGTATGGATTGTGACAGTGTTAGGTCCTTGATATGTTTGATGTTTTTGTTGTAAACACACTGAAGTGTGCAACTGAGTGTCGGAGTTTGGATCTATTGCCATCTGCTGGAGACAATGTGCACATGTTTATGAATATCTTAAAGTGCTACAATTTGCACAATTTTAAATTCTTTGTGTAAAACCAGGACATTTTAAGTCACAAAAGTCATTCTTGCTTCAGACTGCTCTGGTCTGGTACATTAAAAAAGGTGATTGATTTTTATGCAGGAAAAATATATTTACAAAAAGAGATAAAAAAAACAACAACCTAGCATTTTTTTGAAGTAAATATTACCCAGCACCTTTCATGTACAATCTCATGTGATGGTGAGGTCTTGTTTGATGTGTTAACACTCAGAGTGTTGTAAATTAATAGTAAATTAACACTAAGTGTGGGGTCTTAAGAAGGTCTACAGGAATTAAATAATGCTTTAAAAATTATTAGCAATAGCATATTTAGCTTCAGTTGTTATAAGAGATTATAAATAGTGGTCATAAATGGATAAAAATAATGCAATAGTTAGTAAGGCTAATTGGTAAATAGCTTAGTTTATATTCTTCAACTCTAGTAAGGGTCAAAAGTCTCTTCCACTGTTATCTTGTCGGTTAAAAGCTGAAACGTTTAGGAAGCACTGTTATAAATGATGCTTAGCTACTACCAGGTGAAACGTAAGGTGAAAACCTGTAAAATTGGCTGAGTTACAGCCTTCTTTTGTGTTAGCTAAGGGTAATTAGCTGTGATGGCCATCTTGAATCAGAATGGCCCCACAACTTAATCAGTTATAATATACATCTAATGATTACTTCAAGACAGTTTTATTAAAATCCTTTCCGTGGTTAATGAAATATTTTGCTACCAAATAAGGGATGTTGACTCGAACAGTTAATGCTCAAGTTTTAAACAACAATTTTGTGCTATGTGTGAGTACTTGAAGTAAGTGTCCTGAATGACTCTTAGCTACAATGTTTTATTAAAATCTATTCAGTGGTTCATGGAATATTTTGCTGACAGACAGAGATGACTCGAAATAGTTTATAGCGCAGTCTGTTAGTGCTTAGGATATTTGCTAAGGATGATTCTCAGCTATTGCTGTACCAGATTTTAGCTCAATATAAAATTGACTGAGTTATAGTCATTTTTGTGATTTTTATTGTCAGTTGGCTATGACAGCTATCTTGAACCGGATTAAATCTAATAGTTAATCAGTTGCAGATGTACATCTATTGATTACTTAGAGTTTTATTAAAATCAGTTTTATGGTTCATAACACCAGTGAGTAGTAATTAGAAGTAAAAACATTATTGCTCGCCTTCCACCTTTTGGGGGCGGATGGGCCAAAATGAATTGTAGCGTGAGTTTCCATACAGTGGTGAAGGCTGCTCTCAGGTCTGTTGGTGGGCGGAGTCACCCTAACTAACCAATAGGAGCGGAATTGACGCGTTACTAAGGAAACGGCGTACAAGGCTGGAAAACGGTCAGGAGCTTCGACCGTCAGCAGCAGTAGGAGTACAGCTAAGCTAACAAGCTAGATGAGAGTCTAGCACTCTTAAATAATTTAAAAAATCACAGTTTATGCCAAAAATTCAACGTGTAAGACAGCCCTGGGTTTACTGGCTGCGGTCACAGCTCTATTTGCTGACGGTGACATGGTGGTGTCGTGTCCGGATAACAGCAGCTAGTTACCAGGCTAACCGACTAGCTGTTAAATATCATTTTCTTCCAGAACTTCGGGCGGTGACACCTGCGTCTGCTGCCGGGATGGATGTGAGCTAACAGCCGGGACTGGGTCACTCTGTTTTCTACAGTTACCTTTTAGAGCAGCCGGTCTCCCCGTGGGGGCGGTCCGGGGCGCAGCACATCTTCAGTCCGCCGGTCTGACCCGGGATTCGGGATGAGATGAGGAGCGAAGGGCCGAACCACATCACAAGTCCTGTTAACCTGTGATAACCCGGTGAGCTGGAACCAGAACCACTGCATAGTCCCAAAAAAACAAACACATCGACAAATGATCAGCGGAATAAATTAATAATTTTGGTAAATATAATTTTCTTTTGAGCTTTAAACAAAGTGATTATTCAAGGTTTAAAACAAAACAGGTAAAAATTTAACTCACTGGCTGTGCCACAGTAAATACAGTGTTTTATGCTGGTTTGGTAACCTAACTGTAAAATTAAAGCCTCAGATTGTAACTTTGATTTAACCCTGTGATGTTATGAATGAGTGTAATATGTCTGTGCAGTGTACAAGGCAAATTTCCCCCAAGGAAGATTTTTTTATAAGAAGACATTGGCCTCTTTTAGTAATTTGTCACAATAAATACTACTTTCTTTTTCATGTTTTAATCAAAACCAGAGTGTGTTATCATGAAACATGAGACCTTTAAATGGTTTAGACTCATGAGATTTGGGCCACAGAGTGGAGCAGGAATCAGCAACAAGGATTCACCTTAACAATCAGATGAGCTGATTGTAGCTTCATGCTGTGTAATGTTGCAGAAATGTGCTTAAAATAAACAGAAATAAAATGATACAGTAAGCTACATAAATACATGATGTAGGCATGATTAACACATGATTAAACACAGGCCCAGATTGTAGGCTACAAGTTTCCTATTTTCAAGAAAACATAGCAGACAGATAATCTGTCTAACTTTATAGTGCATTTAGCAGCTTAAAAAAAACAATTCTGTGCTTTCTGGCGTCACATCAATAACTCTTGTGCCTCCTTTTTAGATGTTCATGCTTCACCCTGTGCTGCTGTGGTAGGCCAATGAATTCTTCCAGAACATACAAACCACCTGTTTATCGTCTGCTTGTTTGAAGTATTTTTATAGTTTAGATTCCTTCAACCTTGGAAAGCTTTTAGAACTTGGCTAATTCAACACTGAAGCAGACAAAGACGCTTTATCTGCCATAATACTATGAAACTGTAGCTGGGATGGAAGGATGGAGGTGACTAGTGAGTGGAACGGAACTGGACTGACGTATGGAGGTGTGAAGGAAAGCAGCTGTTAATTCAGTTGAAACTTTAGGATATTAAAAAGAAAAAATCTATAAAAATATTATGTGTCAACTACAAATATTGATGTTGACGCATTATCATTGCCAATTTGCTCTATTATACTAACTTCTCATGACAGCCCTAGTATCTTGTGTGTCTCTATTTCTTTACCACTTTGGTGCAGAGTACACTGGTATTTCCCCCATTGATAGACAAATAAAGGAATATTCTATTCTAAATGAAACTGCACCCACTGTAATGACACTAAATGACTGTAAATTTACATGTTTTCTGATATTTATAAAAATGAGCAGAAAAATCAGATAATTTGTGCTTGGAAAACTGTGTACTTTAAATATGAAAAATGTGTAGAAACCCTGAACACCAGCTGCTGTTTGTCATGAAGCACCTCTTCATGCAGCTCTGGTGATGGACACCACACTCTCAGCAGCTCTCTGCTCCCACTGTTTGCAGGATGGACGTTTGTGGAAGGAACCCGAACCGCACGGCGCCAGTCAATGAGGATGCTTCGCGGCGGTCAGACGTGCCTCTATGCTCCCGGACCAATGGCTGGAGCTGGCCACTTCACCCCTTTCAGCTGTTGGCTTGGCTGCTATATGTCTACTTTGCTGTCACCAGCCTTGGTGTGTTTGTGCCCCTGCTGCCGCCACACTGGATCCCTGCAGGCTACATTGTATCCTTCATGTGCATGCACACATTACTGATGCTGACACGGACGGCTGTCAGGGTGAGAGGTCCAACCTCTTTTGCAGCTGTCACGTAACCACTTTTCACCACAAAGTTTTATTACATTCCCCTACAAATAATTATAGGTGTTCAAAAAAATTTGGTGTTTGTAAATTTCTGAAAATTCCACAAAACAGCCTTTTTACTGGGCAAAAGGTGAAGGTGGGCAATTATGGTTTTGTCCATATGTCTGTTAGCAAACTATGTCATAAACCACTGGAAAACTTTTAAAGAAATCTGTAGAAAGTAATCTGCAACAAACATCTACAACTGATTAACCTTTGGGGTCAACTCAATTTAAGATGGCCTCCACAGCCAACTGACCTTAGAAAACACAAAAATGGCTGTAGCTCAGTCAATTTTACAGATAATGAGCTAAAATTGAGTGTAGTAGTAGCTGAGAGTAATTTTCAACACATTCTGAGTGCTAACAGGTTGCACATAATCTCTATTTAACATTTTGACAGTAATTATGTGGAGTCAACTCTTGCTTGTTAGCAGACTATCTCATGAACTACTAGATTAATTTTAATGAAATTTTAAAGAAATGATCACCAGCTGTACAGTTGAAACCAGAATTTTACATACACTGTATAAAAAGACAGAATCATTTTTTCTCACTGTTTGACATTAAATCAAACTAAACCTTTCCTGTTTTAGGTCAGTTAGGATTCCCAGCATTATTTCAGTTTGCTAAATGCCAGAATAATGAAATAGATCATTTTTAATTACTTTTATTAAAGTCACAAGTTTACACACATTTCTTAGTATTTGCTAGCATTGGCTTTAAACCTTATGACTTGGGTCAAATGTTTTAGGTTTCCTTCCACAAACTTCTCAATAGTTTGGAGTTGTGTCCCGTTCCTCCTGACAGAACTGCTGTAACTGAGTCAGGTTTGTAGGTCTCTTTGCTCACACATCTCTTCAGCTTGGCCCACAAATTTTCTCTGAGACTGAGATCAGGTCTTTGTGATGGTTACTCCAAAATATTGACTTTGTTGTTCATAACCCTTCTGAAGTCCTCAAAAGAGAGAGAGACAGAGAGAGGTAGAGAAACCCTTGTAACTTTAGGTCACCTTGACCTGAAGGCCAGGAAGGGTTAAGCCACTTAATTTTCCAGTATGCTTAAACTGGATTTATACTCCAGAACAAGAGAATAAATCTGCTCTTGCTGACATACTTGCAAGATGAAAATGATGTGATTTTGTTCTTGCATGAGCTCCTAGAACCGGTTCTCAACAGGTCTGGGCAGAACTTTTTTTCTCCCAGGGATAAGTGTCAGCTGGTGTGTGATTGGTCAGAACCTTAAGGTTTATAAAGATAATCAAGTGGTGAAGAACTCGTGGAAAGAGATAGCACAATTATTGTTCACAAAGGAGGGCGTCTGTTGGAAATAGAGGTGATTGCTTTGTGACAAATTTGCAAAGGCCAGTTTCTTTGCTAATGTCTTGAGATGTTGCTTTAATCTTTCCACATAATGTTCTTTCTTTATGATGCCATCTGTTTTGTGAAGTGTATCAGTCCCTCCTGCAGCAAAACACCCCCACAACATGATGCTGCCACCCCTGTACTTCACAGTTAGGATAGTGTTCTCAGGCTTTCCAGCTTTTTCCTTTTTCCTCCAAATGTAACAATGACCATTATGGTCAAACAGTTTTAATTTCATCAGACCATAGGACTCGTCTCCAGAAATGAACCCTTTGTCCCTGTGTGCATTTACAAACTGTAATCTGTCTTTTTTATGTTACTTTCAAAGTAATGGCTTCTTCCTCTGAGTGACCTTTCAATTCAATTCAATTCAATTCAAAAATACTTTATTAATCCCAAAGGGAAATTAAATAAATTCAGTCCATGCCAGTACAGGATTTGTTTCACTGTGTCATGATTTCTAGTATTTTTTGAGTTTGTTCTTAGTTTTGGTTTTGTTCTTGTCCTTGTTTTTCATTACCCACTTGCCCTCAGTCTGCTCCTGCTTTTCTGTCACACCCATCTCCACCTGTCTTCAATCCTCATTACTCACCTGTGCCCACTTCTCCTGACTTCCCTCTGCTTTAAAACCTGGTCTTCTTCTCCACCTCCCTGCCGGTTCATTGTTGATTGTTGTTGTTGCTATCGTTCATTCCATGTTCCATGTTGCCTTGCCTTGTCTCGCCTCGCTTCACCCCTGTCTGCAGTTTGTATTTTTTTTATAGTTGTTTTGCTGCCACGCCAGCCCTTTGGTTTCTAGTTTTGGGCCTCCAATTAACTCAAATGTTGTCAGCTAACCAGTCAAAAGCTTCCAAAGCCATGGCGTCATCATCTGGGTTTTCCCAAACTGTTTAAAGGCAAAACTTAAGCATTTATGATTGTCCCTGCAAGATTTGGGTTGACATACTGATGGGTGTGTCTTTGTAGAAGGTGAAAAGCTTATGGTTCTCGTGGTACCAGTTCATTAAAATCTAAGTGTGAAACTCAGTGTAGAAGTCTGAAACTGTTGGGAGGTTGGATAAATGTCTTGACTCCAAGCTGTGATGTTTCATTAGACTGTTAATTTGAAGAAATTACTGACATGTTATCAGACCTTTGTGGATTTAGAAGATGTCAGTGTGACAACACTCATTTAGCTTTAAAGGATTCTTCAGTGTATAATTACTATTCTGCTCAGAATGTTTGTCTTGTATCTTGTTACGCAGGTTTAAAAAAAAACATGCAAATTTCTACGTCAAAATGTGTGACTGGATTGGGAATGGTGTGCTATGACCTTTGGCATCAGTATATTGCACAAAATCTGTAATATTGTGAGGAAAAACACGAAAGAAAAAATGAGCAATAGATTTTTGTGAGGCAGATGAGAAAAGCCTGTCCTCTTTAGAGCTCTTTAGTTCAGATATGCTTCAAAGTTTAATCGGGTCACAGGAAGTATTTCTGCAGAAATGTTCCAGTTCTAATGTATTCTTTTGTAAAGGTCTTCTTGTCACAAACATGTGAGGAGTTTATTTGAAATGTTTGTATGTGAGTCCTGAACTGTGCTTCAGTGCACGGGCATCATGTTTGTGGGCCACCTGTGGGTCCACGTTATGGCTGTGTCCATTGACCCGGCTGACTACAATGTGAGGACGAAGAGCGACAGAGGGCCGATCCCCGTGTTCGACCGCTCCAAACACTCACACGTCATTGAGAACTGCCACTGCTACCTCTGCCAGGTGGACGTGTAAGTAACCATCACAAACATGCATTCAATTCAGTTTATTTATATATATTTATATAGCACCAAGCCAGCAGATCACGTTGAATCTTCAGTTCATCACAGTCTCCCATCCTGAGCAGCACATTGGGGACAGTGGAAAGGAAAAACTCCCTTTTAACAGGAAGAAACCTCCAACAGAACCAGGTTCAGGACGAGTGGCCCTCTGCTTCGACTGGCTGGGGTTTGAGGACAGGAAAGAGACAGACAAACATAGCATGACTTGTCCAGGTGAAGTTTCTGTTGGAAGTAAGACAAAGAAAAATGCATCTTAATGATAGACATAATTACAGTAGAGCCAGTAAAGACAGCAGAGTGAAAAAATGTGTCAGTTTTTCCTCCACCAGTCTAAGCCTATAGCAGCATAACTAAGGGATAGCTCCGGAAACCCAGGTCAACCCTAACTATAGGATTTTTCAAAAAGGAAAGTCTTAAGTCTTGTTGTAAAAGTAGGGTGTCAGCCTGACAGACAGAAACTAGAAGTTGGTTCCACAAGAGAGGAGCCTGATAACTGAAAGCTCTTCTTCCCTATTTACTTTTAAAAACTCTAGGAACCACAAGTAAACCTGCAGTCTGAGAGTGAAATGCTCTGTTAGGAAAATATGGAACATATTTATTTCTTTAACATAAGGTGGAGCTTGGTTGTTGAGACCGTTGTATGTTAGAAGTAAGATAAAAAATAACATTTCTGTTGAATCATGGACACAGACAGTGAAGTCTTCATCAATATAGTCTGTTGCCATCACTTACACTATAGTTTGATTCAAACCCTCTTGCAAACTAAATCTGCAATCTGTAGGGATTTCAGAGATCACTGTTTACTCTTCATTAGAAAGGAAGTTTAACCAACTAAGTATAGCCAAATATACTCTGAATTACTGTACACCGAGTGGGGAAACTCTGGGTTTTTAGTTCCAAAAAGGTAGATTAGATTGAGGTTAAGTAACTTTGATTAACTTTATGTTGAGTTAAAAGCATACACATGTATACTACAAAGTAATCCAAAAAAGAAGTAAAAACATAGGACCGGACTTGTTGTGTAGTTAAAGATGTTTCGCTTCTCACCTAAAAAGCTTTCTCAGTTTAAAAAATGAATGAATGTGGAGTTCCAAGCTTTCTTGTTGAGTTCAGATAATTTATAATCATGGTTCAGGTGTGTTTATCTGAGCTGCTGCTTCCTGCTCACATCCCTGCTGGACGTCTCGCAGTTAAGGAGAGAGAATGTCCCCACAGGATGCAACATACAGAGACAGGCAGAGACATAGGTACAGCCTCAGGGACTTCATTTAACCAGAACTCCTCCCCTGCAACAGAACATGACCTGACACTAACAACCTACATGATTAGATTTGGTTCCATTCCATGGGAAGGTCACCACATTTGATCTTCATCAGAACAAACCATCAGGAGGAAAACACTGTTCAGAATCTGCTTTAAAATCTTTTTGTTTTTTAGTTTCCTTCAGTCTTAGTGATCAGAGATGACCAGCAGCATGTTGGTGAAACCCTGCAGACAGAATCAGCTCACAGATGATGCTGGTAATCCTGAATAATTCACAGCAGCAGGGTGTGGTGATGGAGGTACTGGGGGCTCCACATGCTCAGGCTGCAGTGGAGCTGTCAGGAAACATTGTGTCTGTGTTTGTGTGGAAGAGGGGCTTTTAAGGCAGCAGAGAGTAACAGCACAGCTCCTTAGCCCGCTGTGAGTGGATGAAATCAGGAGACGTGATGGATCTGGAGCTGAATCCAGGTCAGTGAGGCTGCTGAGTCTATCAGGAGGCCAATAGAACTGGGTCAGACTGGAAATCCTCAAGTTGCGAGCATGTTCTTTTTGCAGCTGTTGGAGACAAATTAATTTGGGTCTAGGGCTGTGTGCAATCAGTTGAATTTGTAGGTTTGGCTTTGATTTTTGATAATCAACAAAAACAATTTTAATTTAACAAAACTTTTGCTATTTTCCTTTGTGAGTGTTCTTGTCTGCCATTCTGAAAGAACTTCATCCCCCTCTGTTCTGTAGCACCTCTCTGTGTGAGACAAGCAAGGTTTGCAGCTGACAGCTGTTTACACGAAATGTTTATAAAATACCATTATATCTCAGGAAAGTCTGTGCTCCAGAAGACAATAAGCTTCTGTCAACAAAACAACAGACACCAGACATACTTGTTGCCCCCCATCTTGGTGCCTGTACGTTGGGGTTTACCCCGGTGAACGAGATGGTAGCCTCCCTCCGCCTACGTGTGGGGGGACAGGTCCTGACTGTTGTTTGCTCTTATGACCCTTTTTGGAGTCCTTGGAGGGGTTACTGGAGAGTGCCCCTCCCTTGTTCTGCTGGGGGACTTCAACGCTCACGTGGGCAATGACAGTGAGACCTGGAGGGGTATGGTTGGGAGGAACGGCCCCCCTGATCTGAACCTGAGTGTTGTTCTGTTGTTGGACTTCTATTCTCGTCATGGATTGTCCATAACAAACACCATGTTCAAACATAAGGGTGTCCATACAGGTGCTGGTCATAAAATTAGAATATCATGAAAAAGTAGATTGATTTCAGTAATTCCATTTAAAAAGTGAAACTTGTATATTATATTCATACATTACATA
>NC_051444.1:31509521-31521973 GCF_001649575.2 Kryptolebias marmoratus
CTAATTTTCTGATATGATGAATTTGAGATTTTCATTTGTTGTCATTTGTAATCATCAAAATTAAACGAAATAAACATTTGAAATATATGAGTTTGTATGTAATGTATGAATATAATATACAAGTTTCACTTTTTAAATGGAATTACTCAAATCAATCTACTTTTTCATGATATTCTAATTTTATGACCAGCACCTGTATGTGCTCTTGGCACCAGGACACCTTAGGTTGCAGTTCAAAGATTGACTTTGTTGTCGTTTCATCTGATCTGCGGCCGCATGTCTTGGACACTCGGGTGAAGAGAGGGGTGGGGCTGTCAACTGACCACTACCTGGTGGTGAGTTGGCTCTGATGGTGGGGGAGGATGCCGGTCAGACCTGGCAGACCCAAACGTATTGTGAGGGTCTGTTGGGAACATCTGGCGGAGTCTCCTGTCAGGTGGAGCTTTAACTCTCATCTCTGGAAGAACTTGAAACATGTTCCGGAGGAGGTGGGGGACATTGGGCCTGAGTGGGCCATGTTCCGTGCCTCCGTTGTTAAGGCGGCTTATAGGAGCTGTGGTCGCAAGGTAGTTGGTGCCTGTCGCGACGGCAACCCTCGAACCTGCTGGTGGACATCGGTGGTGCAATCCAATCGGCATACAGTTCGAGTGGTCACTGAGGCAAAAACTCGAGCATGGGAGGAGTTCGGAGAGGCCATGGAGAAAGACTTCTGCATGGCTTCGAGGCGATTCTGGTCCATCATACGGCGTCTCAGGAGGGGAAAGCGGTGCAGCACCAACACTGTTTATAGTGGGGATGGTTGCTGCTGACCTTGACTCTGGATGTTGTAAGTCGGTGGGCGGAATACTTCGAAGACCTCCTCAATCCCACACAATCTCCAGTGCTGAGGTCACCAAGGTGGTTAAAAAGCTCCTTGGTGACAAGGCTCTGGGGGTGGATGAGATTCGCCTGGAGTTCCTTAGGGCTCTGGATGTTGTAGGGTTGTGTTGGTTAACGCGACTCTGCAATATTGTGTGGACATCAGGGGCAGTTCCCCTGGATTGGCAGACTGGGGTGGTGGTCCCCTTATTCAAAAAGGGGGACCGGAGAGTGTGTTCCAACTACAGAGGGATCACACTCTTAAGCCTCCCTGGTAAGGTCAATTTGGGGGTTCTGGAGAGGAGGGTCCGTCGGATAGTCAAACCTCGGATTCAGGACGAGCAGTGTGGTTTTCGTCTTGGTCGTGGAACACTGGACCAGCTCTACACTCTCAGCAGGGTCCTTGAGGGTGCATGGGAGTTCGCCCAGCCAGTCTACTTGTGTTTTGTGGACTTGGAGAAGGCATTCATCCGTGTCCCTCGGGGAATCCTGTGGGGGGTGCTCTGGGGGTATGGGGTACCGGGCCCTTTGATACGGGCTGTTAGGTCACTATATGACCGGTGTCAGAGCTTGGTCCGCATTGCCGGCAGTAAGCCGGACTCGTTTCTGGTGAGAGTTGGACTCCGCCAAGGTTGCCCTTTGTCACTGATTCTGTTCATATTGTTTATGGACAGAATTTCTAGGCGCAGCCAAGGTGTTAAGGGGATCCATTTTGGTGGCCTTAGGATTGCGTCTCTGCTTTTTGCTTTTTCCTGTTGGCTTTATCAGGCCGTGATCTACAGCTTTCGCTGGAGGGGTTTGCAGCTGAGTGTGAAGTGGCTGGGATGAGGATCAGTGCCTCCAAATCCGAGGCCATGGTCTTGAGCCGGAAAAGGGTAGAGTGCCTTCTCCGGGTCGGGGAAGATGTCCTGCCCCAAGTGGAGGAGTTTAAGTATCTCAGGGTCTTGTTCACGAATGAGGAAAAAATGGAGCGGGAGATCAACAAGCGGATTGGTGCAGCGTCTGCAGTGAAGCGGGCACTATACTGGTCTGTCGTAGTGAAGAGAGAACTGAGTCAAAAGGCGAAGCTCTCGATTTACCGGTTGATCTACGTTCCTACCCTCATCTATGGTCACAAGCTTTGGGTAGTGACCGAAAGAATGAGATCGCGAATACAAGCGGCTGAAATGAGTTTTCTCAGCAGGGTGTCTGGGCTCTCCCTTAGAGAAAGGGTGGGAAGCTCGGTCATCCGGGAGGGACTCAGAGTAGAGCCGCTGCTTCTCCACATCGAGAGGAGCCAGTTGAGGTGGCTCAGGCATCTGGTTAGGATGCCTCCTGGACACCTCCCTGGTGAGGTGTTCCAGGCAGGTCCCACCGGGAGGAGCCCCAGAGGAAGACCCAGGACACGCTGGAGGGACTATGTTTCTCAGCTGGTCTGGGAACGCCTTGGGATTCCCCTGGAGGAGCTGGTCCAAGTGGCTGGGGAGACGGAAGTCTGGGTCTCCCTGCTTAGGCTGCTACCCCCGCGACCCGACCTCGGATAAGCGGAAGAAGATGGATGGATGGATGGATACCTCTGCCAAGCATGTTATGTTTTTGGTAGTGTATGTCCGCCCGTCTGTAAGCAAGGTTCCTTAAAAACTAATGCACAGACTATTGGTTGTTTTTTTCTGTAATTCAGCAGGCCTATTTCGGACCTGTCATTGACTCATTTTAACCTCCTCTCTGCTGCGACCCCAGCAGAAATGTGAAAACAAGTCTTGAGTGGCTGCTTTTAAACACAGTGCATCATTGGAGTTTGAGTTCTTTAGTTTATACAGAAAGTGGTCCCAGTATTATTTAAAAAATTCCCAACAAGCAAACAAATTGAACTGATTTGTAATGTTTGTGTGCCTGTGTGTTTGTGCCCCTCTCAGGGGCCCGAAATCGAAGCACTGCAGTGTCTGTAACAAGTGTGTGGCCAACTTCGACCATCACTGCCGATGGCTCAACAACTGTGTGGGCAGCAGGAACTACAAGTAAGTGTTTGATGGGTTTCTGTCACACCGTTCAAGGTTGACCTGTGTGGGAGGGTGTATCTTTTGGTTATCTTTTTAGGACCATTTCTCCTATATTGTGTGTGTGTTTAAAAACCTTGTGAAATGACCAAAACAAAGTTGGTCAAAAATTAAAGAACAACAAAAAAAAACAAAAAAACATGAAAAATCATCAGTGTTACAGCAGCTGGTTATATTACATGTTTACAATAATAGTACTGTTCTAGTACAGTGTATGATGTAGTATACAGTGGTGTGAAAAAGTGTTTGCCCCCTTCCTCATTTCCTGTTTTTTTGCATGTTTGTCACACTTAAGTGTTTCGGAACATCAAACCAATTTAAACAATAGTCAAGGACAACACAAGTAAACACAAAATGCAATTTGTAAATGAAGGCGTTTATTATTAAAGGAGAAAAAAAATCCAAACCATCATGGCCCTATGTGAAAAAGTGATTGCCCCCTAAACCTAATAACTGGTTGGGCCACCCTTAGCAGCAACAACTGCAACCAAGCGTTTGCGATAACTTGCAATGAGTCTTTTACAGCGTTCTGGAGGAATTTTGGCCCACTCATCTTTGCAGAATTGTTCTAATTCAGTTACATTAGAGGGTTTTCGAGCATGAACGGCCTTTTTAAGGTCATACCACAACATCTCAATAGGATTCAGGTCAGGACTTTGGCTAGGCCACTCCAAAGTCTTCATTTTGTTTTTCTTCAGCCATTCAGTGGTGGACTTGCTGGTGTGTTTAGGATCATTGTCCTGCTGCAGAACCCAAGTTCGTTTCAGCTTGAGTTCACGAACAGATGGTCGGACATTCTCCTTCAGGATCTTTTGGTAGACAGCAGAATTCATAGTTCCATTTATCACAGCAAGTCTTCCAGGTCCTGACGCAGCAAAACAGCCCCAGACCATCACACTGCCACCACCATATTTTACTGTTGGTATAATGTTCTTTTTCTGAAATGCAGTGTTCCTTTTACGCCAGATGTAATGGGACACACACCTTCCAAAGAGTTCCACTTTTGTCTCATCGGTCCACAGAATGTTTTCCCAAAAGTCTTGGGGATCATCAAGATGTGTTTTGGAAAAATTGAGACGAGCTTTAATGTTCTTTTTGCTCAGCAGTGGTTTTCTTCTTGGAACTCTGCCATGCAGGCCATTTTTGCCCAGTCTTTTTCTGATGGTGGAGTCATGAACACTGACCTTAACTGAGGCAAGTGAGGCCTGCAGTTCTTTGGACGTTGTTGTGGGGTCTTTTGTGACCTCTTGGATGAGTCGTCGCTGCGCTCTTGGGGTAATTTTGGGCGGGCGGCCACTCCTGGGAAGGTTCACCACTGTTCCATGTCTTCGCCATTTGTGGATAATGGCTCTCACTGTGGTTCGCTGGATTCCCAAAGCTTTGGAAATGGCTTTATAACCCTTTCCAGAATGATAGATCTTAATTACTTTCTTTCTCAATTGTTCCTGAATTTCTTTGGATCTCGGCATGATGTGTAGCTTTTAAGGATCTTTTGGTGGACTTTACTGTGTCAGGCAGCTCCTATTTAAGTGATGTCTTGATTGACAACAGGTGTGGCAATAATCAGGCCTGGGTGTGGCTAGAGAAATTGAACTCAGGTGTTAAAAACCACAGTTATAGTATATTTTAACAAGGGGGGCAATCACTTTTTCACACAGGGCCATGATGGTTTGGATTTTTTTTCTCCTTTAATAATAAACGCCTTCATTTACAAATTGCATTTTGTGTTTACTTGTGTTGTCCTTGACTATTATTTAAATTGGTTTGATGTTCCGAAACACTTAAGTGTGACAAACATGCAAAAAAACAGGAAATGTGGAAGGGGGCAAACACTTTTTCACACCACTGTATAGTACCCATATCAGGTTCAGGTTGTAGTACAATTTGTAGTTCGATGTGTAGTACAGTGTATAGTGCTGTGTGTAGTTTGATGTGTAGTACAGTGTATAGTGCTGTGTGTAGTTCGATGTGTATTACAGTGTATAGTGCTGTGTGTGGTTCAGAATGTAGTACAGTGTGTTGAAGAGGATGCACTCATCAGTCCTGTATGTCTTGCAGGTTTTTCCTTCACAGCGTGGTCTCAGCTCTGCTGGGCGTTTGTCTTGTTCTGGTTTTCTCCTCATACATCTTTATTGAGTTTTTTCTGGACCCATCAAAACTCCGCACAGACAAACATTTTCTGGGTAAGATCTGACCTTTGACATCTACCCCTAAAAGAAAAAGAAACTGGTGAAAAGGACAAAAGTGACAAGTGTGTGTGTCCACAGTGAGGAATGAGACAGGTGTGTGGTTCGTCTTCCTCCCTGTGGCTCCTCTCAGGTCGGCAGCAGCGGTTATTCCCGGTCTGGCTGCCATCACTATCGCTCTGGGTCTGCTGTCATCGGTGCTGCTCTGCCACCTGCTCTGCTTTCATATTTACCTGAGTAAGACAAAACTCACCTCATTGTCCACCTGTCTGTTAATTTTTTTCTGAAAACACCATCACCAGGGTTTCCCCCACCATATTGTAAACCTGGCGGGTCGCCAGGCTTTGGTGACCCGGCCGCCAGGCTAAGCTCCGCTTGTTTATTATAAATACGTCATTTTTTATACACGTTTTTTTCCACCCGCTCCCCCAAAACCGCTACCTTTATCTACCTCACCGCGCGAGGGTGCGAGCGCCAACAGTGACACAATCGCACTGTCCCCACCCCTGCACGAAGGTCCCGCGCGGTGTTGCGTTGTGCACCTTCTATAACTTGGTGTGGGCAGCGCGCACCGCGCTCCATTCAACCATCTGCTCTTTTTTACCGTATCTCCACTGGTTATGTAGCGTACTGCCCCCTGTCCTTTTGGAGAATACTGCACCGATGTAAGCGCCAAGTATAAACGCCTCCACCGCGCGCTCAGGTCCACGTGCTGTTTGCGGAGCCCTGCGGGACTCTAATGATCCCTGAGGCCGAGACACCTTCAGCTACCTGGAGTTAGCATATTGTCAGAGCCACAGTAATAAACATGGAATGAGCGAGGTTAACCAAAAATGGTTAGTGGAGCCGAAATTCAGCAGGTGGCTTTACAAGACCGAATATGGTAAGCATGTTTTGAACTTAGTGAAAATATTATTCATGTTAGCAGTAAAATGATGCTATTAAATTCAGCATTAGATATGCACAGTACAGTACAGCATCTCTCTGGGTTTCAGAGTTCTCTGTTGTTATTCATTGGCCTGGAAATAAGACGTGTTGGTGCTTTGTTTGTACTTTTTCATTTATGTTAATTTAATTTATTTGTAAATGTGACTTAAGTTAGGATTTAAATTAGGTGCAATCAATTAGTATTTATTTTAATTGTAGTTTTGTTTAAAAAAAGTATTTAAAAAGTGCCTTTTTGTAAAACTGTAGTTGGCACAAATATCTTACAATATCAAATAATAAATAGCCATATTTTCAACTTTCTGTCAACTTTGATCTTTTTTTTTTTACAAAATCATGGTCGGCCGGCGAACGGCCGGTGAATAGCCACCTACCACCGGGCTTAGCCTCTTTTCTAGGGGAAACCCTGATCACTATCAGAGTAATCAGAGCCTGACCTTAATGTCACTTACCATGGATTTTATTGAAGTTCTCAGAAAGTAATCACTGAATGTAGGGGTGCACAAATACCACATTTTTTCAAGCCAAGTACATTTACTTACATTTGAGTATTTGCTAATGCTGAGTACCAGTAGGAATACTAATAAATTATATTATTTAATACAATTACTCTGAAATGTGTTTGAAAATCAGAGGAGCTTACGTACCAAAAACATCTCTCTGACATGGTCAGCTGCTTGGCCATGGAGGCCCTTCAAACACAAAACAAGAATTTTAAAATGAATCCTAAAATTAACAGGCCAGCCAGGCAGCCAGTGTGAGGGCTTTAGAATAGGGCTAATTTAAAGATCTCTCTCTGGTCTTGGTGATGTATTGTTCTTTTTGAAAACCCAGAAAGGAGAGTATTACAGTATCCCAATTTTTAAAGTGTGCATCACTCCCTCAGTGTTTGTCAAATAGAGAAACAGCCTTACCTTGGAAATATTTTTAAATGACAAAAAGCTGCTTTTATATACGTGGATAAAAATCTAAATCTAACACAAGACCTAAATTTCTTGCGTCTTGGGATGGCTTTAGTGATTCATGAAGGCGCCAGTCTCTCTCTCTCTGAGCCTTTGAACCAATGATGAGCATCTCTGTCTTGTCCTGGTTCAGCTGTAGAAAGTTCTGTGGATTATGGATACTTCTATGAGCAGATTATTATTGTATTTTCCTTCTCTACTTTCACTACATTGCTTCTGTTCTAGAAAAGCAATGAAAGATGAAGAATATGTTTTATTAATTTGTTTCTGAACAAAATCAAAAACCAAGAAGAATGTACATTCTTAATTATTCATTCTCCACTTTTTACTGGTTTAATTTCTACAAATTCAGATAATTACAGTTATGGTCATCAACTAATTAACAGTGGAAAGCAAAAAATTGTCATTTAATGGTCATGAAAATATGTTCAGATTTAGCATATTGATGATAAAACATGACACACTGCCCTCCCATAACATTGGGTACTGTTGTATTGAAACACATTTATGAGTATGTATACATGTACACAGTATTGGACGGATACCTAGTACTGGTATCAGTACTGATGCATCCTTTATTGAATGCACATCTATAACTAAATAACTTAAAGCAACCCAATCTAAAACGATGACCACAGCTTATTGAGCTTAGCAAACATAAATTGATTATAACTCAAGTTTACAGATAGTAAGCTAAAATTTGATGTGGTCATAGTTGGGAGTCATTCCCAACTCATATTCTGAAAACTAACAGATCACACAAGATTTTTTAAAACTGTGGCAGGCAAGAAGGTGGGTGATACCGAAAATTACTTTCCTTTGGAGGATGCCCTTAATAGAATTGGGCTTTGGATTGTTGATTTAATAACTCTCCCTGATGTCTGTCCACTACCCACTCAAAGCTAAGTACAAATACCTTTGTGTGTGTGTTCTTACACAGTGTGGAACAGACTCAGCACATACGAGTACATTGTACGGCAGCGCCACCGTCTGGACGGCAGAGACTCAAAGAAACCAGCTTCAGTGAAAGAAACTAGACCGCCCCCATTCGTTAAGGTAAATGACTCTCTCTTTGCTGTAGAAGGGGAAGAGGTCGGACTTGGTGGTTTGGAGGAAGCTTTTGCTTTGAGCATCTGTCTTCTGCTGTCCTCCCCCTCATCAGGACGTGAATTACTCAGGGACTCTGGGTTACACCAACCCTCAGCTGGACGTGGAAGAACCGACTACTGTTGCCGTGCAGGGCGATGCAGAGTAGGTCCTCCTTCTGTTCTGATTCTGTTGAGATTTGTCCTGAAATTGAATCCGGTACAGATCCAGATCTGTGGGTCTGCTCGTGGCCTGTTGAGATTGGCTGAGGGGGGCTGATTGACAGGGTCCTGATAAATCTCAGTAAACAGACGTCAACGGTTGTTTCATACCACAATGAGGCCAAACCATGTCACCATGGAGACGGTTTTCTTTGCTGAAAACAAAGTGTGCAAAATGAAATTCTTTGGCTATGACTTTCAGGAAGCAAACAAGTGTGTGTGTGTATGAGCTGAGGGAGGAGGTCTAACAGAAGGCCTTCAGTGTGAATGCTGACTGGTTTTTTATTTATTTATTTTTGCTGTATTTTAGCTCATTTCAGTTTTCCTTTCAAGAGTTTTTACCTGTAAATAACGGTACAATTCAAATCAAAAGGTTAACAGCCCTCAGTACAACACCTGACAGCAGCTGAGCCGTTGTCAGACACTATTGTTGTTTTATGGCTCAGCAAAGATCTGCATGTTTTATTTGTTTTTATCAGCAACAACTTCTGTGAAAATTTTGTTTTATTTTATTAAAAGAATGACCTTTGACAAAATGCAGTTAAAAATGATTTTAAGAGTAATATTTGTTTTAAGAAAAATCACATGAGTCAGTAGGCAGCTGGGTAAAAAAATAGGAAGAAAGAACAATAATCACTCCTCTGTTGATTAAAACAGCTTCTTATAGCCTCTAAATGTGAAATATGGACTCTCGTATCTTTTTAAGACCAACCAAAACATAAAATTTAGGAGCAAAAAATAATATATTTATGAAAAAAATTAACTCATCTTTTCCTGTGGTTAAGATAATCTTTTCATTCCCCTAATACATATACATATATAAGTTAGGGGATTGAAAATATCATCTTAACCACAGGATAAAGATGAGTTATTTGTATACATATATCACACACACAATGATCTGCTAAGTGAATGTCTCAGCAGAAACCCAATGTATTGGAGAAGAGGAGGTACATATCTGTACCACTGGCAAATTGAGGAAGTGGCTGTCAGTAAATCCTACCAGGGGCTAGAAAGGGCTGGAGTAAAGGACAGCACAGAGGCACTAATCATGGCAGGACAAGAGCAATAGAGGCCAGGGTCTATCATACCAGACAGTACCCAAGATGCAGGCCGTGTAAAGATACCCCTGAAAAAGTCCAACACATAAGAACAGGATTTAAAATGCAGGCAGGCAAAGCGTACATGGAATTCCATAATCAAGTGGCTGGAATGGTGTACAGTAACATCTGTACCGAGTATGAACTGGAAGTCCCACAGTCAAAATGGAAGACTCCATCTAAGGTGGTGGAAAATGGCAGGGCTAAGATACTGTGGGACGTCCAGGTACAGACTGAAAAAACAGGTGATAGCTAACCAACCGGACACAGAAGAAAGCTGTGGAGATAGATGTAGCAGTCCCAAGTGTAACATCAGGAAGAAGGAGCACGAGAAGCTGGAGAAATATCAAGGGCTGAAAGAGGAAATGGAGAAGTTGAGGAGAGTCAAGGCCTCGGTGGTATCAATGGTCATCGGAGCACTCGGTGCTGTGACCCCCAAACTGAAAGAGTGGCTCCCACAGATCCCACGAACAACCTCAGAGATCTCTGTCCAGAAGAGTGCATTCCTAGGAACAGCTAAGATACTGAAGAGAACCCTCAAGCTCCCAGAGGACCCAAGCTTTAAGTGAAAGTGGAGCCGGCCATCTGGAACAAATAAGGCAAGATGAAAATTATATATATCATAATTATTGTAAGAAACAGATAAATTGAAGCTTCACTGTGGCACAGAGTTTGCCCTCACTGACAGGTAATTATCAGAATGACGCATCATTGTGGCTGTTTCACAATCAACAACTGTTAATCACAGACTCAGACTGTGACAACTTTCTCCTGCATCCTGCGGTGCTCTTGTCCCTGATTTCTGGCTGTGAATCATGATGTAACGCAGATCCAGAGGCTTTATGAGTTTAAACCCCCATTTTCTCCATCGGTGCTTTTTCACTGTTATTCTTACATTGAGGTTTTGTCCAAAACAATTAGGTCATGGCTGGTTAACTGAACTAACTGTAGTAACACTTTTCCTCCTCTCCTCCTCTATGCACTCTATTTTTCCTGCAGGTTTTAGCTTTCAAAAATATTATTTGTTAGGACAATAAGGACATGTTAGTAGTTAATGATATGTTCGTTCTCTGCAAGATAAATTTGTAGAGGGGTGGGTGATGATGTCCTCCAGCTGCAGTGAATTGGTAATGTGTGAATACCTACAGATGTTTTTTAATTGATTACATGCCATTATCTTCCTTGGATAATGGTAGGGAAGATGCTGTAATGTATAGTAGAAGTTGAAGAAAAGTATTATTCAACAAAAATAATTGCATACTACTGAAGTTGTTTTCAGACCTGCTTTGCTCTCCATAACTCTGATGGTATCTGAATATGTCTGAGTCCGTCTGCCACATTAGTCTCATCAAGGCTAACCTCTGAACTTTTACTCTTTGAACACAAATCTGACCTGCAGCCACATTAACACACACATCAGTGTTCAAACTCCACAGCTGATAGAGACCCTCTGAGAAATCTGTTATTTCTGGTGCAGGTATCTTTGATTTACTGAAAATACAAGTTCTCCTTCTAACATAAATTAGTGTGTCAAGTCTCTGATTGGGTCTTTGCACTAAATGTTGGTTAGAAGTCACATAATCACACGTCAGAGTTTCTATCTTCAGTCAGATGGGATGGTTTATCTGTTTGTGTGTGTATGTGTTTTAGTTTCCGGCCTAATGGCAAAGTGAGGAGTGTGTCCAGTCCTGTCATGGAGGAAGAGGCTCCGCCCACCGTTTCTACAGAGCTGAAAACAGTAACACACATTCATCGACACACACAGGTAACACACACATTTTTATAACAAAAGAATATGGAAAGCCAAAAGCATAATAATTTGCCTCATTACAGCTTCCTTTGAAATGCAAATGCAAGGATCCGTAAAGTTCCACTCTTGAGATCTGGGTTCAGAAAGTGTCAGTGTCAGAGAATCCGACTGCTGTTGTCGTGGAAACGAACGGCCAAACTCCAATATAGATGTTATAGTTTCACTGAAAAACAGCTTTGTGTACACGGCCCCTGAGAAAGCTGCCCGGATGGGAAGCAAAACTTGTTTGATTTGAGATGTCCTGAATGATTGAGAATCTACAGCAGCATTTGAATAGAGATGTAACAAGACCCTCATCTCACAAGAGCAAGACAAGATGAGATTTTGTAATTTTTTTATTTTATTTTTATGCATTAAAAAAAAGCAAAAGTCAATCTGGTATATACATGGCTCCAATCATCAACAACAAGTACGTGGACAGAACAAACAGAGTCACGACATAAGTCTCTCTTTTCCGCCCCAGTTCGTCATTCAGTTTAATAACCATTTCTCTATGTGTTTCTTATTTTGGTAAACACATTGCCTTCATCTTCCTCTTTTTTTCCATTGAATTGAACTCACTTCTTCCATATTTAGTTAAATTTATCCTTTCAAACTTTTAAAGAGAGTAATCCTTTATTTTAAATATTTCCAAAGTTATACCAGTCCTCCACCATAGTGGGTTTAGCGGTTAGCCAATTTTCTGCTGTCAATTTCTTGCTTGCTGTCAGAAGTACCTGGAGCAGCTCAACACCTCTCTTTGTCAAACCCCTCATTTTGCCCAAATAAAGCATCTCAAATTAAAGTTGGATTTGATTTTGTAAAACCATGCTGTGTTTTGTGAATATCTTTCCAATATTTAGTAATTTTAGGGCAATGCCAAAAAGTCTTGAAGTGGTTTGCGTTGACTGTATCAACTTGTCTTTAACAGTTCTGGATTGTGCCTCTGTATTTCCCTTGGTTTAGGGCAGGGGTCGGCAACCCAAAATGTTGAAAGAGCCATATTGGACCAAAAAAACAAAAAACAAATATGTCTGGAGCAGCAAAAATTAAAAGCCTTATATAAACCTTATAATGAAGGCAACACATGCTGTATTTATCTATAGGTGCTGGTTATAAAATTAGAATATCATGAAAAAGTAGATTGATTTCAGTAATTCCATTTAAAAAGTGAAACTTGTATATTATATTCATACATTACATACAAACTCATATATTTCAAATGTTTATTTCATTTAATTTTGATGATTACAAATGACAACAAATGAA